>NW_027623117.1:0-10721 GCF_034508935.2 Berghia stephanieae
TACTACTGCTACTACTATACTACTTTACTACTACTACTACTACTATTTACTACTACTACTACTTACTATTACTACTACTACTACTACTACTACTACTACCAGCACTCCCACTACTGTTACTACCACTACCGCTACTACTTACTACTACTACTGCTTCTTCTTTACTATACTACTACTACAACTAAGAAGCCATTGAAGATTGAAGATTCGTTGAAAAAATCACATAAAATACAGATCAAGTAAAACGTGACTTTGCTGGTCAGGCGTGTTTACATTTTTCTTTTGAGTGTCGAGTTTGACTCCAGACTTCTGACATGCTAGTGATACCAATGTTAATTTTAATAATTTCTGAAATCTTATTCTTAGGAAGAACTTCACAAAACATTCTCTAGGTTTGGTCTTTTGCACAGTGTTTTGCCATTTACTTGTGAAGTGAGTTACTCTAATGAGTCAAATATCACAGCCTTGCCTCCAGGTTAGTGACAAGATAAGAAATATTTAAGATAAGCTAATTATGTGTTTCTGAAACGGATCTAAGACCTATGCTGATCGTTCATTTACTCATGCTGCCCCCGCTGTCTGGAATTCTTTACCATTCAATGTTAGGAGCGGGGTTGTGGATTCTCAGTCATCATTTAAAAAGGAATTAAAATCTCATCTTATGAGATGCTCACTAGATTAAATAAGACATCCTATTTTTTGTAAGATATACATTTGTTAATCAGAATTCCCATGATAAAATGTTATAATCTCCTTCACCTGCCATTATTGTTAAATGTCCTGATATGATTTTTATTCAATAATTCTTTTTCAACAGTTTATTTTTCTTCTCTGTATGCATATGCACGTTTTGGTGCATGTGTGTTGTCATTGTGAGGGTATGTGTGTGTGCGTGCTTTAGTAAATGGGTGTGCTTTGTGTACAAAAATATTTTATAATGATGTTTTACAATTTTGTGCGCCGGAGCTGTTTTGTCACCGGGATTGTATTTTATTATTATTATTATTATTATTATTATTATTATTATTATTATTATTATTATATTATTATTATTTTATTATTTTTATCATCACTATTATTATTATTATTATTATTATTATTATTAATTGTCACATTGCAGTTGGAGAGAGCTCACTCCCACCCAGTCATGGATTACGTGCCGTCTCTACGCCTTTGTCAACTTTTACTCCAAACTGTGTGCCAGGAAGGCCAAAGAGCATTTACACTTGACTAGAATTGTTGGGACGACGCCTTGTAAGGAAAGAGCATGACAAGTTGGATTTTGCTTTTATTGTCACTGATAATGATGAAGATGATGATGGCGAAAATAATTATGATTTTATCATATCGAATTATTGAAAAAAAAAAAGCCTGGCTATTTTTTGTGCACGCCTACAGACTTTAGTACTGGACCGAAGAACCCGCATGGTTATGTGGTCTAGTGGTATGACACTCGCTTTCAGATTGGAAGGTCCTGCGCATAGTTGAGTCCTTGTAAAAGGCTCTTTACTCACGTTCACTCACTGTACTCAGGTGTTAAAATGAGTACATGGCGTCAACAGCGTTGTCTCTGTCTGATAAAAATAGTAACATCGCCTAACAGGTGTCATGTCTTGTTCTACATGTTTACGTGTTGCTGTTGGTCAGGGACCTCTTGTAAAGGGCTTTGAGCACGTTTAGTGTATATTGCACTATATAAAAGCTCAAGGACTGATTTTTGATTGCTGCTGGCTCAAAATATTCTTATCGGTTCTAACGTCATGATAGAATAAATATGAAATAGATAGGTGCCTGTACTAATAAGCCTTTTCATTCTGTAAATGGTCCATGGCAAAAACCCATTCCTTGTTTTTAACATTTTCAAGTTACATCTACAGATGCCCGTTTTGCCAGATTCATTTACACATACCCACAGACTGGATGAATTTTGATCCTTGAATCCTCAAAAGTTTCCATCTTAATCTATCTTAATTTCCATGATATACAATTAAGTTACGTTATAGAATAGAGTTACTTTCCATGTGAAAGTTCTTACCAATAACTAACTAATAAATTTAACGACAACGATTTGTCTTTTGTTTGATTAAACTAATTTACTGTTTTCTGTACTTCCTTTATTAACGTTTTGTATTTGTCAATATTATCATTTGGAGAAAAACGCTAGCTCAAACTGATTCAGAGAACTACTTACTTACTTACTTATCCGGACCAGCGACCCCCCTGAGCTCTAGCCCTTCGGTCTTGTGCCATGACGTAGAAGTTAGACGTCTTTTGTAGTTGTTCCAGGTGACTATAAAGTGTGTTACTGATGCTTGGATTTGGTGGGAGGAATGTGCATCTCAGGTCTTCAAGAGGTTGACATTCAAGCAAGTGTTGTGTTACTGTTTCATTGGGGTGTTGACATAGGGGGCAGGAAGGGGGTGTGTCGTTTGTAATTTTGCTTAAATGGTTGTTGAGCGGTATGTGTTGTGTTCTTCGTTGAAAGATGATGCTTTGCTGGTGTCTTCTGAGCTTATTTAGGCAATCAGTCTTTACAGGAGTGGTCATATGGGAAAACATATCAGAGAACTACACAACATTTGGAACAGGACGAACATCATTAAAGAAAATAAAAGAATACGCCTTTACGAATCACTAGTGCTGCCAATCCTTACATAAACTATGGTATGTGGGGTATTATAAAAAAGAATTTGGACACCCTGGACTCCCTTCATCACAAACAATTGAGACGAGTTATTTTATTATATTATTATATGCATTGGGGTACTTTGGCCAGACAAAATCAGTAATGAGGATGTCTATGACAGATGCAGACAGAGTACAACAAGTCAGTACGCGAAAAGCAGCAAAGATGGAAACTGTTCGGACACGTGCTCAGGCGAGATGAAAATATTCCAGCACAAACCTCAATAGATGATTACATCAAACAAGGAACCAAATACAAGAGGGCGTACACTAACTTCACTTCCAACAACATTGAATCAAGATCTCAAAAAATATCAAATACATTTTGAAACAACAACCGAAGAACTGATTCCAACAACACAAGGAAACATCTAATTACCTCAGAACCTTAACACACATGATGACATTCTAAAGCTATGGACACTTGAACTGGACAGAGATTTATGGAAACAAATTTCTAACTGGATATTAGAAACAGACTGACACACTCGAAGTAACACACACACACAAACATACACACACATACACAGACATACACACACACACACACACCACACACACACATTCACGGCAAGCGTCCATAGAGACAGAGCAGCCATATTCTTTTCAATCATTCATTTGTCAATCCTATCTTTTTGTCCAATGACTTTTTGTAGAACCTAAAATAATAATATTAATAATGATAATAAATATAATAATAATAAATAATTAATAATAATAATAAAATAATAATAATAATAATAATATAATAGTTTTTTAAATAAAAATAATGATAATAATAATAATAATGATGATAATGATAATAATAAAAAGAAGATTAAGAGGCCATAATAGTGATGTTGATCAAACAGGTCCTGGATATTTTTATATAGTTTATGACAATTCTGTTGATAATACAATAGTGACAAAATGATGTTGATGAGCTGGATGATGATTACAAAACAGTTTTGATGACATTGGCTATCATCATTTAGATGTCATAAATCTACTATTCTCCCCCCCCCCCCTCCCCTTCTAGGTGCAGTTTTTCCCAACGTAAAAAGAATTCAAACAAGGAAAGGGAGCTGTTATACCCAAGCCAGTGTTTCAACCTGGCGAACTTTTATCTGGGGTTTGATGGATGGTCGATTGGCATCAAGCTGGTAAGTATTTGTGTGTCTGACTGAGAAAACCGGAAAGACCATTACAAATTTTCTTTCTATGTCTACTAGAAACCCATTTATTTTTTTCTGAATAAAATTTGTTGCTATGGGAAACACTTTATCTTCGGTTTTGACTCATATCTCGAATCGAAGCTTGCCGCATCTTCCCAGGTTTTCTCAGCCAGCATCACATTTTGTTCGGCTGTGTGTTCTAGTGGGTATGGCACTCACATCCAGGTCGGAAGGTTCCGGGTTCGAGTCCTGCTCTGAGCGGTGTATTTATAGTTATTTATAATTTATAGTCCTTGGAAAAAGCCCTTCACTCACATTTTCTCACTGTACTCAGGTGTAAAATGAGGACCTGGCCTTTAACATAAATGACAAAAAAAAAAACCACAATCGTCAATCTGAGCCTCGGAAAGTTCTGAGCTCCGATTGAGATGAAAAATGGAGAAGTCATTCATTCTCCATTATAGGGTAGAGAAGTCATGTCACACCTTCCACTCTTCTGGTTCCAAAAAACTACTTGAAAGTGTGTATGTTGTAACCAGTCCTTCGGAGAACTAATAATGAATATGTTGCACATTAACTGACTCAATCCTAAGAGAGTTAATACATTTTTTTCTAATTTTTGAAAGTAGCAAAAAATCTCGACGATTGGACTGTCTGGTACACAAACGAGTGTCCGGTACACAAACGACTGTCCGGTACACAAACGAGTGTCCATACCACAAGAGCACACAGTCAAATCAGTCATCTGTAAAGGAAAATAGTATAGAATAAATACATAAATTCAATCCAATAAGGATCAAGGCTAAAATGGAGTTTTAGTTTTGAAACTAAACTGGATTCGTCTTACTTCTTCTTTTAGAGAATTTAGGTCAAGTGTCAACAAAGGGTCACTTTGATGAGTTGTTAAAAAATAACAAATTTTCTTACACAAGACTGTTTTCATTAGTTCCAATTTCATTTTTGTGAAAAGGAAGTTATAAAATTTTTGTAAGTGTTAAAAGGATGTAAGCTTTTAACATTCCGAAGTATAAATTTTTTTAGAAATCTGAAAAGGTATGCATGAATCTGGGCCAGCCAAGGAGAAAGACTGGGTGGGGTTCCCGACCTCCCATAGTGGGCAGGGGGGGGGGGGGGTGGTACATACTGTCTTTTATTCCCCTATATCTGTTTTCCAACTTGCTTTCTGTATTTGTCTTGGAATGAGATTACTTGATTTTGTCCTGACCCTGGCTGGGAGAGAAACTGTCAAATGGATAGTGAGTTTTGGGAGATGATATTTTTGTCTTTGTAAATCATCTCTCTGTTATACACTGTATTATTTTCCTTTTACATATATATGATTTGTAAACAATTGAGTGTGTTCCTCTTGGTGGGGACCTGTGCTTGTGTCTGGATGAGATATTTAGGTGATCTCAAACTAAGAACCTTGATAGTGTGCTCTTGGAATCTACATCTGTTTCTTATTTGAACAAATTCCCCTTTGTCTTACTTATTCTTGGGTGCTTTAATTGTAATTCTATAACTTTTTACTCATTTTCTTCCTTTTTACTGGCGCTGATATGATTTAAATTTGTTGTATACGCTGGTAAAACCCCTAAAAACAATAAAACAAGCAGCAGAAAGAACAACACAAGAAATAAAAAAACATTCCAAAAAAATCAGCATGAGCCATTCCTGTGCGGCTGTTGTCTAGTGGTATGACACTCGCTTTTGAGTCGGAAGGTCCTGGGTTCGAGCCTTGTTGGGTGCATATTTGAGTCCTTAGAAAAGGTTATTTACTCATATTCTCTCACCGTACTCTGGTGTAAAATGATTACCTGGCCGTTAACAGTGTTGTCTCCGTTCGAAAAAAATTGTAATAATGCCTAA
This sequence comes from Berghia stephanieae, assembly GCF_034508935.2. NCBI lineage: Eukaryota > Metazoa > Mollusca > Gastropoda > Nudibranchia > Aeolidiidae > Berghia > Berghia stephanieae. The sequence continues at coordinate 5,709 of NW_027623117.1, forward strand.
CAGGCGTCATGTCCCATCCTAAATGGTAAATGTTGCTGTTGGCCAGAGACCCCTTTTAAAGCACTTTGAGCACGTTTAGTGGATATTGGGCTATATAGAAATAAAAGCTAAATTTTTGTTGTATTTCACAGATGAAAAGAGATGACCCTGTGCCTGGGGCAGACACATTGAATAGAGTGTGTCGATTTCTGTGTGTTGTGGAGTTGGTCATTCCAAGGCCACAACAAGATATGAAGTGAATAGAAAAGTGCCAGAAGACAATAGAGAATAAAAATTTTTCGCGGCGGTGGTGGGGTTTGAACCTGCGACCTTATTGGTACGACAACTCCGCCTGGCAGGTGAGAGCGTGGCTCTACCGTGTGAGCTATCCACGAACACATAAATATTCGTTTCAAACTCAAAGTCATTACTAGATCCCTCTCTCACCCACTTCTTGAGACCGCCGATTCTCGTTCGTTACACCACCGTCGCGAATAATTTTGACCAGCAGTTAAGCCTAATAGCCAATATTCTCAATACAAACATATAACATAGAAACGATTGAGACATTGAGTATGCTCCGGTGTATGGGGTGAATTTTTAATTCAGAAAAGTGAGTGGAGCAGGCACTTATGTTGGTAACAACAAGATATGAAGTGAATAGAAAAGTGCCAGAAGACAATAGAGAATAAAAATTTTTCGCGGCGGTGGTGGGGTTTGAACCTGCGACCTTATTGTGTACGACAACTCCGCCTGGCAGGTGAGAGCGTGGCTCTACCGTGTGAGCTATCCACGAACACATAAATATTCGTTTCAAACTCAAAGTCATTACTAGATCCCTCTCTCACCCACTTCTTGAGACCGCCGATTCGTTCGTACACCACCGTCGCGAATAATTTTGACCAGCAGTTAAGCCTAATAGCCAATATTCTCAACACAAACATATAACATAGAAACGATTGAGACATTGAGTGTGCTCCGGTGTATGGGGTGAATTTTTAATTCAGAAAAGTGAGTGGAGCAGGCACTTATGTTGGTAACAACAAGATATGAAGTGAATAGAAAAGTGCCAGAAGACAATAGAGAATAAAAATTTTTCGCGGCGGTGGTGGGGTTTGAACCTGCGACCTTATTGGTACGACAACTCCGCCTGGCAGGTGAGAGCGTGGCTCTACCGTGTGAGCTATCCACGAACACATAAATATTCGTTTCAAACTCAAAGTCATTACTAGATCCCTCTCTCACCCACTTCTTGAGACCGCCGATTCGTTCGTACACCACCGTCGCGAATATATTTGACCAGCAGTTAAGCCTAATAGCCAATATTCTCAACACAAACATATAACATAGAAACGATTGAGACATTGAGTATGCTCCGGTGTATGGGGTGAATTTTTAATTCAGAAAAGTGAGTGGAGCAGGCACTTATGTTGGTAACAACAAGATATGAAGTGAGTAGAAAAGTGCCAGAAGACAATAGAGAATAAAATTTTTTTGATAGCTCACACGGTAGAGCCACGCTCTCACCTGCCAGGCGGAGTTGTCGTACCAATAAGGTCGCAGGTTCAAACCCCACCACCGCCGCGAAAAATTTTTATTCTCTATTGTCTTCTGGCACTTTTCTATTCACTTCATATCTTGTTGTTACCAACATAAGTGTCTGCTCCACTCACTTTTCTGAATTAAAAATTCACCCCATACACCGGAGCATACTCAATGTCTCAATCGTTTCTATGTTATATGTTTGTGTTGAGAATATTGGCTATTAGGCTTAACTGCTGGTCAAAATTATTCGCGACGGTAGTGTACGAACGAATCGGCGGTCTCAAGAAGTGGTGAGAGAGGGATCTAGTAATGACTTTGAGTTTGAAACGAATATTTATGTGTTCGTGGATAGCTCACACGGTAGAGCCACGCTCTCACCTGCCAGGCGGAGTTGTCGTACCAATAAGGTCGCAGGTTCAAACCCCACCACCGCCGCGAAAAATTTTTATTCTCTATTGTCTTCTGGCACTTTTCTATTCACTTCATATCTTGTTGTTACCAACATAAGTGCCTGCTCCACTCACTTTTCTGAATTAAAAAGTCATTCCAAGGCATGGTCTGACCACGCATGGAATTGGCACAGCTGAGGGGTCACTGGCTACGGGTCAGGAAGCAACAGGTCGTGTTTGTTTTCATTAACGATGCTGTAGTTGTAACTTGGCATGGCAGTTTTTTGCATCGCTTGTGGCCGCAAAAAATCGCAAAATTTTTGCAAGTTTTCGAGAATTTGAAAAGAAAAAAAAAAGGCAAAACAAAGACAAATTAAAAAAAATATAAAATTTGATAGCTTTTGTAGAATGCGAAAGATAATCAAGAGTAGTTTCTTTTTTACTATCTCATTTTTTTCCTTTTTACTGGCGCTGATATGACCTTACACTTGTTGCAAGCGCCGTGAAACCCTTAAAAACAAACAAACACCTTTCTCTTTCATGAATTAGTTATGGGTTTTTAAGAAAATTAATCGCAAAGTTTTGCAAATTTTGCTGTTTTTAGTTTTAGCTTTCAAAATTTGGGGTTTTTTTTTGTGTGCAAAAAACCGCCATGTGCACTTATCGGTACTGTCCATTAACAAGAGTCATACAAGTACAAGACCACATATCTGTAACTGTAAGAAATATCGGCTGTGTTCTTGAATTGTCTAATATATATGTAGCTTAATCTCATCCCATAATTTAATTATTATCATATTATTATTGTTAGTATTATTATTATTATTATTATTATTATTATTAGTTATAATTATTGTTATTATTATTATTATTGTTATTATTATTATTATAATATTGTGATTTCTAACTTTTACTCGTTTTAGACAAAGGCAGTGTCATATCGAGATGTCAAAAGACCGCCTATCGAGAAGCTGTGAGAAATGCATTCTCTAGAGTGTTGATGGTTGTTGTGGGAACACCAGCAGTGGACGGTGGTGATGGTGGCTGTGGCTCTGGGAAAGTCTACGCTGAGATCAATACGACAATTCCTGACCCTTACATTACTGCTGAATGTCTGCAGGATCCTACGATATTAACGGTAAGCACTTTGTTGTTATTTGTCAACATCTGAAAAAGCCATTGAATTCAATTCACTCAACTCTCATTTTCTTGTATCAGCAGCCTAAATAAAAATAGCTCAGTATGCACTAAACGTGCTTAAAGTGCTCTACAATGGGTTCCTAGCTGACAGCAACACATAATATTTAGGACGGGACACGACGCCTGTTTAGGGGATATTACAATTTTTTTCAGTGACAATGCAGCTAATGGCCAGGTACTCATTTTACACTTGAGTATGGGAGAGAATGTGACTAAAGCTTAGAAATCCTGATAGCCCTAACTTTAACTATTGTGATGCTTAAGCTGCTAGAAGCTGTGGACTGTAAAAAGTAATAAAGAAAAATGAATATATAACAACAGCTTCAAAAAGAACAAAATACCAAACACGGAACGATTCGGGCTCAAAACTCTTCCTCAGCCAACAATAAAATCATAAATACATGACTAATTCCAGATCGACGACAGAGAAATTTGGTTGGTCCTCTCTATAGAAGAATAATAACCTACGGATTCCAGGAGAGGACCTACCAAAAACACTTCACATGTTTTTATCTCTGAATAAACATGATTTAGAGCCAGGAAAGCAACAACAACAAAAAAAAACAAAAAAAAAATCATCCTAATTAATTAGTCTTTTTTGACAGGAATAAAAAAAATAAAATTAATAATAATAAATAATAAAATAATAATAAAAATAATAATAATAAATTTTTACATTTTAATAAAAAATTTTCTCAAGTGTTTCCTTTCCTTTTCTTTTCACGACTTATTTCAGGTGAATGAATTGCTGGAAGAACCAAGGGAGGAAAGCAGCGAGGAAGAGAAAGAAGAGGCCAATGATGATGAAATGATTCAAATACTGGCTGATCTCCAATCAGAATCAGAACATGGCCAACTGTCAATACCTCCAAATGATAAAATATAACAAATATTTATAATATATTTCTCTTGTGTTCAAAGAGATTGGCCTCTGAACCTAAAGAACCGGTTCAAATCCAAACTGGGTTACTCAAAATAATGGTGAGATGCTATGTGGGTACCGTAGTCCTTCAAAGCCATTGGGCCCATAGAGCAGGAGCATGGTTGGAGTCCAGTGAAATATTCGAAGTAAAGTTTATGACCTTGAAACACAAAATTTACATATATTGTAATGTCATACTTGTGGACACCTCTACTTCATCAGTCGCAGTCAATTCAATACATCAGGTCAACTACGAGCCTATGTCTTCGTAGAGGGGAAAGTATAAATAATTCTCTCGATTATTTCTCTTTAACAAAGACAAGGAGGAAAGTATACTCATTCTCGTGCTGATACTGATATTGAATATATAAACGGTTGTAATTTTTTAAAGCTTATGGACGGATTTGATATTTCGATATTCAGTGTAATCTGTATAAAGTCAACACTTCTCGATGGTTCCAACTTTTCTGTTCATTATCGAAGTGTGCTCCATTTCCATTGGGTAATGGATAAAGTCAAACTTGCTAATGTCTTACATGGTGTTTTAAAAAAAAAAAAAAAAAAAACCCAAATTTGCAAGCTAAAAACTGCAAAATTTGCGATGAATTTTCCTAAAAACCCATAATTAATTCATGAAAGAGAAAGGTATTTGTTTCACAGCGCTTGCAACAAAAAGTAAGGTCATATCAGCGCCAGTAAAAAAGAAGAAAATGAAACTACTCTTGATTAATTATCTTTCACATTCTACACGTGCTATCAAATTAAAAGAATAAAAAACTTTTTTTTTTTTTCGCCTTAAAAAAAATTAAATTATTTTTTATTTTCTTTGCAAAATTTTCCCCCCCCCCCCCCCCCCCCCCCCCCCCAAAAAAAAAAATTGCAGATTTTGCGGCCGCAAAGCAGATCAGTGATATTTTTGCAATTTTTTGCCAGCCGCAAGCGATGCAAAAACTCCATCCAGTAATGTCACTCAAATCA
>NW_027623118.1:0-10719 GCF_034508935.2 Berghia stephanieae
TTTGGTGTATTTAGTCTTCTGTTCCCCTTTACATTCAACACTTACTCCAACCGTACGTACCCCTGAGAAATCTTAGATCCCACGATTTAAAATTGTCAACATCTCCTAAAACTAAACTTAAATGCTTTGGCGATAGGTATCTTATGAAATTCAGACCCAGAAAATATTTACTTAATTGACTTTTAAATGTATTGTATTTGACTTTTGAATTGATGATGTTTTTGATGCCCGTTTCTTGCTCTCAATGTTTTGATATTGGTTGATTGGACTTGCAATATTATTGTTACCTGGGCAAACAATGTCCTTTTTAAAAAGCGCTTTGAGGCATCGACGAAAGGCGCTATAGAAATATGCTTATTGTAATAATAATAATAATAATAATAATAATAATAATAATAATAATAATAATAATAATAATTAATTATTATTATTATTATTATTATTATTATTATTATTATTATTATTATTATTATTTATTATCATTATTATTATTATTATTATGATTATTATTATCATTATTATTATTATTATTATTATTATTATTATTATTATTACAAAAAGGACGCCAAATAAGAGACACGTGCAGTATGAGACGGACGTATTATCGTTTCATATGACCCGCTGGGGGAATAAATTAAACATTGTGATGTGCATTGAACATGGTAGATTCGTTGAAACGCGATATACAAATGTTCATAATTATTCTTTTATTCATTTATTTATTTTAAAAGGAAGAAATCCCGTCCTCACAAAATTACATTTTCATAAAGAAAAAAAACTGGTTTAGACTGATGTGTTCTTATCTGCAGGTCTTATAACCCAAACCATTATGGGCTCATTGTTGTGCTATTGGTTCTTGGTTGTATATTTTTACATGTTTGTACATTTGCATATATATATATATATATATATATATATATAATATATTATATTATATATATATATATATATGTATACATTGTCGCCATAGATTCTCAACTTTGTCTTTATACATTTTTATGCATGCCACGTCTGTAAACGAATTTCCATTTTTTTTGGATGAATAAAGTATATGTTATTATTATTATTATTATTATTATTATTATTATTATTATTATTATTATTATTATTATTATTATTATTATTATCATTATTATTATTTATTATTATTATTATTATTATTTATTATTATTATTATTATTATTATTATTATTATTATTATATTATTATCATTATTATTATTATTATTATATATTATTATTATTATATTATTATTTATTATTATCATTATTATTATTATTATTATTATTATTATTATTTATTATTATTATTATTTTTTATTATTATTATTATTATTATTATTATTATTATTATTAATTATTATTATTATTATTATTATTATTATTATTATTATTATTATTATTGTTATTATTATTGCTGTAATAGAAATAGTCTCGAACCAACGCAAAATGTTGTCCATTACAAATGTATTACATCAATCCCAAAATGGCATTCGATTACCAGACCTGCAACATGACATGTACACGTCGATTTAGACATTGAAAAGAGAGTGAACTACCCAACACTACAATCGAAAAAAAAAAAGTTGAGCTTTTCTAGAGCGCAATATCCACTAAACGAGCTCAAAGTGCTTTAAAAGGGGGTCCCTGACCAACAGCAACACTTAAAATGTAGGACGAGGAATGACGCCAGTTAGGCGATATTACATTTCAGACAGAGACAACGCTGTTAATCGCCAGGTACTCATTTTACACCTGAATACGATGAGAGAATGTGAGTAAAGCGCCTTTTCCAAGGACTCAATTATGTGCCGAGGAAGGCTCGAACCTAGGACCTTCCGATCTGAAAGCGAGTATCATCGCACAAGACTACATAGCTGCACAAGAAGGTCTGTCTTTGTGATAAATAGCTCATCGAACATATCATTTATAACCCCCGTTCATAATAGGATTTAACAGTCGTGACGTCACTTCCCTCGTAATGACGCATAGTGACTTAGTAACTGGTTCTAAGATATCGGGAAAATAGCGGACTCCCTTATGCAATACTTCCCCGACGAGCATAAACGTGTATTCAGAGGAGAAAAACATGTCTGATCATGTTTTGACTTTTATACATTCTGATCACATGACATGTGAAAAAGTTCTAACCAACATGAAGAATAAAAAGTAGCGATTTTCTTTGTTTAGAACCAAGCTCGTTGCTGGGCGGACGTGACATCAGACTATCGAATCTTATTATCGTTGCATCATTTCTTCTCCTTGTTAAATTCGTATTCAAAGCTGAAATCTATCATAACTGTTGCTTACGCAGGCTGGTGGTGTAGACAATGTTTTTCATGGACGTGTGACAAAAATAAATTGGTGATTTCATTGCTTTGGGCACTGCCTTAATTTTCAAAAACCACAATATCTCATTGATAACAAAACATAGGGTTTTGAAGGTTATGTATGGTCAGTATTATGATATGGCTGTGAAAGCTGGACAAGTACAGAAGATATAGAAAGAAACTGGAGGCAGCAGAAATGTGGTGTCTTAGAAGGATGTTAAGAATCTCATGGACAGAGAAGAAAGCTAATGAAGAAGTATTAGAGCAAGCTGAAACTAAAAGGTTATTAATTCGCACAATAAGAAAAAGACAAATGCAATTATTAGGGCACCTAAATCGACATAAATGTATTGTACATCTTGCTCTCACAGGAAAGATAGAAGGTAAAAAGAGTAAAGGTATACCAAGAAAAACATATTTGAATAGTTTGAACAGCTGGGTGACAAAGAAAGAGAAGGGTAATATTAGTTTTCTGAGGTTATCTGATCAGAGAGATGAATGGCGTACCATGATACCGATGTCTGGCACAGACTTGGTACTTGAAGAAGAAGAAGGTACTGCCTAGTACAAAAACAAACAGCAGTTTTTGGTTTATTCATTGATGGAAATTTTTACTCCAGTAGTATTACACAACAAGTGAAATGCCTTAATCTGGAAAGACACGTATAAAAAAAATTGACCAGAAAACTCGTTCTTCAAATATCAATTGACTTAAATAATCATCTCGGCAAAAAAAAAAAAACAACAACAAAGAAACCCCCCAAAAACAAACAAAAAACAAACAAACCGCTCAAACATGGGTCCTCGCAAGTCTAGGTTTGAGAGTTTTTGCTAAGACGAGGATCACTTAGATAAATCATTCTATATTTGGAGTTTGCTGGCCAAATTTTAAAATACGTGTCTTTCCAGAATACGACAGTAAATGGTTGAGATGACCATCAACCTGTCACAAAAATGTTATCCTCTTGTCGATCCCGACGTGCATATATTTGCAGTTTTAGTAACTCTTCTTTTTCATCTTTTCGTATGCCTTTATATCTCGAGTCCCGTTACGAAGATAAAGGTACTCGTCATTTTGAGATCTTCTTGCGGATCGAAAGTTTTTTCAATGTAGAGAAGTTGCAGAGGGCCATATCTCTTCTCAATGTGATGAGTATTTTCTGTATTGTTGCAGAATACGGTCTGCATCTTCCTCCTCATCACGACACGAGCAGACAGATGACTATCAGTTTCATGCGTCCGTGCATATGCTTTTAATGTCTATTGTGGCCTGTCATGGGGCGGAACAGGATTATCTGTTCATATCGGGGTAGCATATGAAGGCCAGAGGGGAAAATCGATACAGTCCGAAAGACCCTTACTGTTCTCATGTCACAATAATTTGGTATTAAAATCAACCAAGAGCTTGTTTTTATATGCATCTGACTTGTGGTCAAAATATATAAGTTTAGTAATTCACACTCAGTTCAATTCATATTTCATGTGGCGTTTTCAAATGGGTTTCTAAACTTTAATTTTGATTTTCTTAAAAGCTGAAAAATGTGACTTTGATCGTTTTTCTCCTGTGGTCTTCATATGGTAATCATCTTAAAGCATTGATGTTATATGACGGGTCCCATTTATGCGTTTTGTCTCGCTGAACTAATGCGGAACTCTGGTAACGGAATGCAATTAAAAGCTTTCTTAACACTGTTTTTAATTCACAATATTTTGAGTTGGATTGGAGTATTTTCATTCAAAAGATATATCAGTGGGTTATCAGACCTACAAATAAGTACACGTTGGCCCATGACAATCTGGATTAACAGACCTGCAAATAGTACACGTTGGCCCATGACAATCTGGATTATCAGACCTGCAAATAAGTACACGTTGGCCTATAACAATCTGGATTATCAGACCTGCAAATAAGTACACGTTGGCCCATAACAATCTGGATTATCAGACCTGCAAATAAGTACACGTTGGCCTATAACAATCTGGGTTATCAGACCTACAAATAAGTACACGTTGGCCTATAACACTCTGGATTAACAGACCTGCAAATAAGTACACGTTGGCCCATAACACTCTGGGTTATCAGACCTACAAATAAGTACACGTTGGCCCATAACAATCTGGATTAACAGACCTACAAATAAGTACACGTTGGCCCATAACACTCTGGGTTATCAGACATACAAATAAGTAAACCTTGGCCCATAACAATCTAGTGGTTATTAGACCTGCAAAGAAGTATACGTTGGCCCATGACAATCTGGATTAACAGACCTGAAAATAAGTACATTTAGGCCCATGACAATCTGGGTTATCAGACTTGCAAATATATTCACGTCGGTCCCAACCCCAGAACACCCACTATGTATAGATAGTTCGAAGATGACATCACTCAGGTCTTTGTTATTGTTTTTTGCCATCCGCGTTTATGAGTAATGCTCCCTGAACTGTATTAACCTGACTATAAACGTTCATGGATACACACAGTTTTGTGTGTTGGTCCGTTACACTTCCGGATGGCAATGTTATGAGCTTCTTAGCCTAGCGCATACGATGTATTGTCTTGCTGAGAAAACATCGAACAAGTTTACACTTTCAACAATATACCATCAAACAATCACGAACTATTTAATTACAACATTGATTTTATGATTAGAATATAATTGGGTGCAAACATATTATTTGTAAAATAGAATCCATGTTTGCGACCGCAATTAGATAATCATAATTTTGTAATAGTTGAAAAACTACATTACCTTTATTATTATTATTATTATTATTATTATTATTATTATTATTATTATTATTATTATTATTATTATATTATTATTATTATTATTATTATTATTATTATTATTATTATTACTATTATTATTATTATTATTATTATTATTATTATTATTATTATTATTATTATTATTATTATTATTATTATTATTACTATCATTATTATTATTATTATTATTATTATTATTATTATTATTATTATTATTATTATTATTATTATTATCATTATTATTATTATTATTATATTATTATTATTATTATTATTATTATTATTATTATATTTATTATTATTATTATTATTATTATTATTATTATTATTATTATTATTATTATTAGTACAATTTTTTCCTGCCTATATAGATAGAATGAAGTTGACGTCACTCGGGTGTTTGTTTTTTTTTCTTTCTGACACCCACGTTATTGAGTAATTCTCACTTAACTGTTTTATCAAGACTGTAGATAGTATGCATTTGGCTAAGAAGCTCACAACATTGCCATCCGGAGTATAACGTACCAACACACAAAACTATGTGTAACCATGAACTTTTATAGTCTGGTTAATACAGTTTAGTACTCATCACAAAAAACGCGGATGGCAAAATACAATAACAAAGGCTTGAGTAAACGTCATCTTCGTTCTATCTATAAAAGTCCATGGTTACACTGAGTTTTGTGTGTTGTCCGTTTTACTTCCGGATGGCAATGCTGTGAGCTTCTTAGCCAAGCGCATACCATCTATAGATTAAATTCTTATTCCACTCACTCTCTTCCCTATCTAAAAATCGCTCATAATATTGTGTGAGTAAAATAGGGATTCCCCGTGTGATGGTGTCAGAGGTCAACTTCAGCTAAGAAGGTGCAAGAATTAACCAGTAGATTTTTGACCTATCAAAACAAGGAATTTGTGACACACCCTCACACGTGCTCGGATAAACATAGTTGGTTGTTTATAGATAGTTCGAAGATGACGTCACTCATATCTTTGTTATTGTTTTTTGCCATCCGCGTTTATGAGTAATGCTCACTGAACGCTTTAGATAGTATGCAGATGACGTCACTCAGGCCTTTGTAATTGTTTTTGCCATCCGCGTTTGTGAGTTGTTCTCACTAAACTGTATTAACCAGACTATAAAAGTTCATGGTTACACAGAGTTTGTGTGTTGGTCCGTTATACTTCCGGATGGCAATGTTGTGAACTCATTGGCCAAGCGCATTCTATCTATTAACTTGGCTATAAACGTTCATGGATACACACAGTTTTGTGTGTTGGTCCGTTATACTTCCGGATGGCAACGTTATGAGCTTCTTAGCCAAGCGCATACATTCTATAAGCAGTAACGTGAATGGAATCGACCCCTCTCTGATCACTGTTATTGTTTTCATACCGCCAAATGGGTGACTAGTTATCACATGATTTTCTTGATCAGATTATAAACGTTTAGGTTTACAGATAAGTTTCTGTGTTGGTTCTATTGATCAAGCGGTAGAACAGTGAGTATTTTACTTAAGCACAAACCATATATAGTAAAACATGTGTAGTTTGCTGTGTCTACCAATCACTGCCATTGTTTACATTATGACGATTGTCCGAGAGGCGTGGTTATCTACCGGTCTGTAGCCGAACGCCAAGCCAGCGGGTCGTTAAAAGGCGACTAAAATGGTGTGTGTGACCCCCCCTTTTTGAGTCACCTGGTCCTCCGGATTGGGGGTTGTCGAAGGGTTAACACCCCTTCCGTAAAACTCATCGTTTCAGAAACACAGACGGACAAATCAAATCCTTTTTTAGCTTGGGCGATCGAAGAGTTTCTGCAATGACAGAATTTATGAAGGACAACAGACAAAGCCGAAAGGACTCTGCTGACCCGATGACGTCTTCGCCAAACAAGCAGCTTCAAATTGCGTCGCGGAACGTTCGCACATGTATGAAGCAGGAAAAAGTTCTCAAGTTGTGACTGAGATGAGAAGATACAGGCTGCATATACTTGGAGTAAGCGAAACCCACTGGACACAATCCCGACAGAAACACCTCAAGTCTGGGGAGAATATTTTATATTCATGGATAGGGGACAGGGTTCATACACAGGGAGTAGGAATAATTCTAAGCAAGTTTGGCCTGAAGTCAATGAGAGGATGGGAACAACCCGGGGAAAGGATCATCATGGCGTCCTTTACAACATGAAGTAAGAAGATCAACACGAACATTGTATAGATTTATGCCCCAACAAATGCCGCAACAGATTAGGACAGAGATACATTTTATGGACTGCTGCAAGTCATTGACAAGTTGCCAAGGAAAGACATCAACATATTGACGAGAGATGTCAATGCTAAATTGGAACGGGATAACGTAGGTTATGAAGGTATCATGGGTCGTCATGGCATGGGATAAATGAACGACAATGGTGAGAGATTTGCAAATTTTTGTGCATTCAATAGTTTGGTGATTGGTGGATCAGTGTTCCCCATAAAAGGATACACAAGGCAACTTTGGCCTGATCAGATGGTTGTGACAAGTCTGATAACCAGGATTTTTATTGATTTGTTGTTAGAATGGAATACTCTCAAACCAACGCAAAATACCGTCCATTACAACAGGCCAAGGTGTACGGATTTTAAGGTATGAGAACCGAACGTAATAATGGGTTTAACATAGTTGTAATGGACAACATTTTGCCTTGGTTTGAATTTCCATAACATCAATGAGCCCCTTACAATTTAGGTTGTCAGATCTGCAAAAGTACACGTCGAAAAAGCAAATACATTTAATTTGTTTTTCCTTTATCAACCTGCCAAGAATTCGTGAACGTAGATTGCTGGCAACCCTTTAGGCTAAAAGTCAAACAAAAATTGAGCCAGGAGTTAATTACCAGCCATACAAGCACAATCAATTGTTTTTGTCGTGACTCGAAATGATTATTGAGCCAATGGTATGAACCGTTTTGTTTGTATACTATACAATCCGTAGAAAAACCAGTCATGGGAAATCGCCACGCATATAATATAATAACTGCCGATCAATAACTTTCCAGTATATTTTCATGCTCTGCTTTGGAAGAGCACTCACATCATAGGCAAAGAGACTGCGATCGATCACGGTGCTGTCGAGATTTTTTTTCTGACCTACCTGTCCAACCAGCAGGGATTGGGTAGCTGAGTCTGTTAGATCTTTGCGATGGACTAGCGTTGTATCCAAAGGATACCAAGCAGTTGGTATTGTTCGCTTCGCGCAAACCCCCCCCCCCCAAAAAAAAAAAAAAAAAAAAAAAAAACAGGGATAAACTATGGCCCCATATGCTCAATGGCTGTGAAAGGCTACTACATAACTAGTAATACAACAAAATTTGTCAAAACCACATAGGATTGAGTTACCAAGAGTGTCATGGCAATGAGATACAAATACTAAAACACCAACTCAGATCTGTTGAATGTGGCAATTGGATTTCTGTGTGGAAGTTTTTTGTTTCTACAAAGCGGCAAAAGTTTGTTTTCTTCTCCATAAAAATCACACAATTTTATTAAACCGACGTTTACCTTGAATCAAACCCAATCTCTTCACGGATAACCATGTCGAAAGTTGAGTCGCGATCCCAATTCAAAATGTCAAGGACGAAAATACAGGAACAAGAACTCTTGACAAACGCTATTCAATACCAACCATCAACGCTATTGCAAAGAAAGTTAGGTTACCCTAAAGAATCAAGGAGATGGAATAATCAAAAGTATAGAATGTTATGGAAATGAAAGGACTAAAGCACACACCGTTAAAGAAATTGCATCGCAAAAACCTGACGACACGATGCAGTTTTTTCAATCATCTACTGTTAAAATAATGAGTAATGCTCAAGATCTATGGCTTGTGTACTCGGGTGGTAGGCAAATACTTAAGATGTCCATGGGTCTTCGATTCACGGTCAACGGTTGATTTCAGGGCTAGAATAAACTTTATTCGAGTCTAAAATAAAACAACTTAAATGTTTATTCGACTAGTTTCAATGAAATATCGATAATCACGTACTTTTCAAAAGTGCATGCACTGTATGTTGATTGAAGAACTGAAGGCTCAAACTATAATATAATAGTTAAAAAGACACCCCATCCATGTTTAATAGCTTGACAGACATAGCAATAAGAGGTACAGAGGAACCATAAATTGATTTTTATGGAAGTTTTTTGATTCTGCAAAGCGGCAATTGGATTCAGTAGTCTGATGTCACGCCGCCCGGCAACGGTGGCCATCTTGGTTCTAAACTAAGAAAATCATTACGTTTTATTCTTCATGTTGGCTAGAACTTTTCATATGCCTTGTGATCAGAATGTGTAAAAGTCAAAACATGATCAAATTTATGGGGGTTTTTTTTCCTCTGGATACGCTTTTATGCTCGGCGGAGAAATATTTCATACGGCGTCCGCCATTGTTCCGATAGTTTAGAGCCAGTGTTACAAAAGTTACCATGCGTCATTAGGAAGGAAGTGACGTTGCGACTGGTGAAGAGTATTGATGTCAACAATGGTGACAAGATAATGATGCCTGGTTCTCATTTATCATCCACTTTTTTTGCTCTAAAATGCTTGTGATATTATGGGATAAGCATTCCTGTCTTTTATTACGTTACATTAAAAGTTCATTCGTTATATCAAAACATTAGATATATCGAAGCTCGTTAAAAATCACATTATTACAGGTTTTAATATTACTCATGAAATAAACGTCGTAATAGAGCTATACATTTTAGATGACGCCGTCAAAACAAAAGACTGAAAGCATGTGGCAAAAACACGTGCTCCTCCCTTTGACGCTCACTTTCCATAGCAAATTATAGAAACAAACCCTCATATACGAGTTGTTAAGTGGCAAGAAGAAAAACAATACAAATATTGGATCACGCATTAAATAGTGTTAGATATTTATATTTTATGAAAAAAATGGTAAATTATCAAGATTTACTGTCGATCGATTTTTAGACCCCGATAAAGTTAACTAATCAAAATTAATGCGCTCGTTTGAACAAAACAAGAACTATTGGACTCTGATTTTTAGAGTAATTTTGCCATATATGATGAATTCAACTAGTATAACATTATATTTGTGCATGTTTGATTTTACTAAAGTGTATCATTACAATATAACAACAATAAACGGGAGATCTATTTTGTGCGCAACATTTTCCTGCTCCAAAAGTTCCTAATCACCAGACTCGAACGTGAGAGAAACAATAAAGACGATTTCAATGTCAATGTTTGCATCGATTGTAAAGATTGGTTTCAATGTTAACCCGTGATAACTTTCCGGATATTTCGATCGCATGATTTTAGAATGCTTTGTAGATTTGTTTTTTATCTTTACGATTCACTTCGTATTTGGACAGTCACTTTCTTCACTCACCGATTCTCACGTTGACGTTTCCTTCAATCAAGTCGCTTCTTGCTCATGCAGTGATTGATTCGGGTACTTATAGAGCACACTTTTTTAATAATAGATTCAGATGAATAATGTTTTTACTGGTAACAGGCAAACAATCAAGAACGTGTGTCAATGATTTTTTTAAAACCACAGACCCCCCCCCCCCCTTCTCCCCTCCACCTTCAGTAATTGGATGTCAACAAAA
>NW_027623119.1:0-10719 GCF_034508935.2 Berghia stephanieae
CTTGTTTTAAAGGATGCGAAAGCGGGCAAAAAACAGAAACACAAAAGAACATTGAAGCTTTTGAAATGGTGCTTGAGAAAAGGAAAGCAAGAAAATTTGTATACTGGGACACAAAAACCCCAACGAAAAAGTGCAAAAAAAAAACATACCAAAAAGGGAAAATAATGCCCTTAATAGTGGGTCGACAACATCCTTTTTCGGCCCATAAAGGGAAAAAAAAAATGAATTTCCGGGGAAGTTGTGGAAAAATACCGGGAAAACCCCCGCCCGGGGGGGGGACAAAAAAAAAACACCATAGACCCAAATAAAGGGGGTTAAAACCCAAAAAAAAATCCCCCAAAACTTTTTAAAAAGGGGGAAGAGGCGGGGGGGAAAAGGAAAAGAAAATAATTCTTTCAGTATCCGAAAGCCTGGACCAGGCATGGAAAACCCAGAAGAAAAAAATTGTTTTTTATAATTTTTGGGGTTGGGAAAAGATACTTTTTTAAAAAAAAAAATGATAAAAAAGAAGGAGTTATTAAAAATTTCCCTTTTCCCAAAATTAATCTCTCTCAAAAGAGCAAAGGGGTTCTCTCAAAAAAGGGGGCTTCTTATTTTCTCCTTCACGCTACACTAGTTAAAGGGCGGGGTCGCCCAATCCCCAAATTCTTTTAAACCCAAATCGTACACCGTCCGTCGCAAAACCCCCATGGAACTTCGTCACAACACAACCGTTCAAATAGATGCCCTTTAACTCTTTTGGGGTTTTTTGGGGTTTGTTTTCCCCCATCGGGGAAAACGTTGGACAGGTGGAAAGGTCCCCCCGAAAGAAACGGCACAATAATTTCCCGAAAAGTTTTTCGACTATGTGGGGCTAGTGGGTTTTACACTCGCTTTTGGGTCGAAAGGTTTCCGGGGGTTTTTGCCCCCGCTCAAACGCGGGAGGGTGGTTCCTTGGGAAAAAGGGTCTTTTCTCCCCAAATTTACTCCCCCACCGCACTCAGGGAAAAAGAGTAAACCCGGTCGTAAAAAAGCGTTTTTTTTTATTTTCCGGGGAAAAAAAAGTAAGGTCGCCTAACAGGGGTTTGTGCTTTTTTTGCTTTTTGCTTTTTGGTAGGGAAAACCCCCCTTTTTAAAACCCCCTTTAGCACGTTTATTGGGTATTCGCTATATAAAAGCCAATCTTTTACCCCCCCCGGTTTCCCAAAAAATCTTTGGGAAATGTGTAAAAAACCAGTTTCCCCTTAAAAAGACCCAATGATGAATGGTTGCATAATTTAAGAATCAAAAATGTAAAAAATTTAAGTACAGGGTGTATTGGGAGATTCAAACGATTTACAGAACGCAAAAAACCAAGGAAAGAAATTTTTTTTTAAAAAACAACCCCCCATAAGCCATGGGAAGGGCAGGTTCGTTTTCCTCCTAAACCCCCCCCCCTCTTTTCTCCCCTCTCTCCCCCTCTTTTCTTTTTCTCTCCTCTTTCCCCCTTCCCCTCTTCTATTTTCTCTTCTTTTCTCCCCCTTTAAATCTCTCCCCCCTTTCTTTCTCCCCCTTTCTTCCCCCCTCTTCTTCTTCTCTCTCTCTTTTTCCCCACCACTTTACAAAAACAAAAAAAACCCCCACAAAACAAAACACCCCCAAAAACGTTCTATCCCTTCTTTGTCCTTCTCTCTCCCCTTTCCCCCTTTCCCCTTTTTCCTCCCCCTCTCCCCTCTCCCCTTTTCCCCCCCTTAAATTTTAATTCCCCCTTCCCCCTTCCCCACCCCTTTTGTTTTTAATTTTTCCCCCCATTTTTCCCCCCGTTTTCCCCCCCCTTTCCCATTCTATTCTTTTTTTATAAATTTTTCCCTTTTTATTTATTTTTTATTTTACCCTTATCGTTTTCCCTATTTATCAAATTTCTTTTTTATCTTTTATCTATCTATCTATCATTATTTATCTATTTTATCATCTATATCCTTTTCAATCTTCTATTATCTATTATCTATTTTATCTATTATCTTCTATCAATCTATCAAACTATCTATTTAATCATCTACCCATCTATCTACCTTCAAATCAAACCCCAAATCCTGCCCTTATCTTTTTTCTGTCTATCTATTCCTTTTTCTTCTGTCTAGCTATCTGTCTATTTATCTATCTATCTATCTATTCCCTATTTTTAAAAAATCTATCTATCTATACTATCAAATTTTATTATCACTTTTTCTACCCATAAAACTTCAAATTATCAAACCCTATTTTCTATCTCCCCATTTCCCCTTTTTATCTAGCAAAACCCCCACCCCCCAAACCCCCCCACCCCCCCCCAACAAAAACCCCCAACCCCACACAAAAACCCCCAAAAACACCACTTTCACACCTACCTCCCCCAAAAACCGCCCAATTTTTGGTTGGGGAAAGCTTACTTTAAAAATTTCCCCCCCCCTTAGCATCCCGGGGGTAAAAAAACCCTCAAACCCCCTCCCCCCCCCAACCCAAAACCCAATCCCCCCCCCAAAAACCCTTTTTCTTTGAGGTTTTTTTAACAGAAAGGGGCAAAATCCCTCTACAAAACGGCTTCTATACCAAAAGATAATATCTTATATGACCCCCCCGTTTTTTACGGGCCCAAAAAAAAACAAAAAAAAAAAAAAAAAAAAATTCCTAAACTGTCCCCTCATAATATTAAAATGGGAAAATTGTTGGAAAGGGTATGAGGTCTGGCCGGGGATGTGGTTATTTGGTATGGACACCTGCTTCGAATCCCGGGAAAGGGCCCGGGTTCAAAATCCAATGCTTCTGACCGGGCATGGTTTTACCCCCCCGGAAACGGCCCCCTCTACCCCACATTCGTCACCCTATTCATGCGTTAAAAAAAGAGTACATGGCCGTTAAAAACAGCGTTGTCTTGTCGGAAAAATAAATAGGTAAAAATAAAACGCCCCAACAAAAACGGAAACGTTAACACGTATCAATTGTCTGGGGGGAAAGCCTTGTAAAACGTTTTGAGCAACCCTTTTGGTTTGATATGCCCTATAAAAAAAACTGTTTTTTTTTTTTTTTTTTGTTTTTTTTTTTTTTTTTTTTTTTTTTTTTTTTTTAAACGATCCCTTAAATTGTCAAAAAAATTCAATCTTGTTTAAAAAAAATTTGAGGGAAATTCCCTTTCGTGTTGAGTTTTTTGGGGTTTTTTTTTTTGACAAAATGAGAGTCCCAAAATTTAAAATTAAATTTCCCTTTCCCCAGGAAAAAAAAAAAATTTTTAAAAACCCCCAAAAAAAAACAAAACAAAACAAAAACAACAACCCAAAACAAAAAAAAACAAACTGGAAAAACTAAAAAAAAAAAAAAATCGGATTTTTAAAAAATTTTGGCCGGGGACCCTCCTTAAAAAAACGTCGATTTTAAAAAGACCCCCATTCGGGGGGGAAAAACCAAACCCCCCTCAAAACCCCGGGGTTTGCGAAGGGCAAGGGCTGAAACCAGAAGATTTTTGCCCAAGGCTTGCTCGATCTAGGGCGTTCCGTTTGGAAGGTGCGGTTTTCCACACTTCCCCATGAGATTTGAAACCCCCGTATTGTGTTTTTAAAAGCCCCTTTTTTTTCCCCCATTTATTATCGATGGGGACCGGTTTAGTTTCAATTTCCGTTTCCCCCCCCCCCCCCACCCCCCCCCCCCCCCCCCCCCCAAAAAAAAAATTCTGAAACCCGGGTTTTTCTTTCAACTTTTTTTTTATACTTTGAGAGGTTTCAGCTTTAAGATTTGTTCCCCTTTGTTGGAATTTTTTTGTTGTGTCTGGATGAGGGCTTTAGGTGATTTCAAATAGTAAAAAATCGGTTTTTATGGGTCTTTTTGGGAAACCCAAATTGTTTCCCCCTTTTTTAAATTTCTCCCTTTTCTTACTTTTTTTTTGGGTGCTTTAATTTTAATTCTAGAACTTTTTAATATCCCATTTTCTCCCTTTTTTTTACTGGCTGATATAAAACCCAAAAGTTTTTCAAAACGCCGTAAAAAAAAACCAAAAAAAACAAAAAACCAAAAAAAAAACAATGTTTGAGTTTATTATTGGTCATCGTGTGAAACGGAAAAAATGGGTGAGTCAAAAAAAAAAAAACCCTAAGAAACAAAAAAAACCCATTTCCAAAATTTAATTTTCGGTTTGTTTGGGCCGTGGGTTTTGGGCACTCGCTTTTCCCCGGGTTTGGAAGGGGCCTTGGTTTCGAAACGAGTCTTTGCCTGGCGCCCCAGTTGAGGGCCTTTTTTGGGAAAAAAGGGTTTTCCCCCACATAATTGTCCCACCGTTCCCCGGGTTTTAAAATGAGTACCTGACCGTCGTTGTTAAAGTCGGAAAAAAATTTTAATATCGCCTAAAGGGGTCATTTCTGTTCCCAAAATTTCGTGTTTTGGGTTTGGGCAGGGGACCCCCTTTTAAAGCGCTTTGAGCACGTTTTAAATGGATATTTCGGGTATAAAAAAATTTTTTTTTTTTTTTTTTAAAAATTTTCTAAGGGGGGGGACCCCATTAATACCCTTTTTAAAAAATATTTTTCTGGTTTTTAGAGTGAGGCATCTTAAAAGCGGGTGGGTTTGGGTGGGAAAATCACCCTTGAATCTATACCTATGATGTTGGCCATGGGGTACATTTTCTCTCTTCCCGTTTTATTTTTTAAAAATAATTTTTCTCTTTTTTTTATCTTCCTCTTTTTTCCCGACTCTATTTTTTTTCTTCCTTTTTTCTCTTTCCCCTTTTCCTCTTTTTTTTCTTCTTCCCCCCCTCTCTCTTTTCCCTTCCCCCCTTTTTCTTCTTTTCCTCCCCCCCTTCCCCCTTGTTTTTTTCCCCCCCTCCCTTTTCCCTTTTCCTTTCCCCCTTCCCCTCCCCCCCCCCCCCCTTCCCCCCTTTTCCCCCCAACCCCCCCCCCCTTCTTCTATTTTTCTGTTTTTCTTTTTCCCCTTTTTCCCCCCCCCCCCCCCTTCCATCAAAACCCCCCCCCCCCCCCCCCCCCCCCCCCCCCCCCTCCCCCCCCCCCCCCCCACCCCCCCCCCTCTTCTCTCCCCTTTCTCTCTCCTTCTTTCCCCCTTAAAAACCCCCCCCCCCCCCAACCCCCCCCCGACCCAAACCTTTTGATTTAAAAAATAGGGGGAAACCCCCCCTGAACGCCCCAAAAACGTCAAAAGGGTTTAAAACCCGTCTGCATCCCAATCCCTTAAAAGGGCCCCCCTAATTCCCCAAAGGCCCCCAAATTTTTGGGCTTCCCCCCCGCGGATCAACCCCTTTGACATTCTTTGTTAAAAACGATAAAGACGGGATTTTTCCTTAATAAAATAAAAAATTAAAAAAAACCCCAAACAGAATTGGAATGGGTTTAGGAAAACCCCCCTTTTGCTTGGGGGGTTTTTTTTGTTTTGTTTTGTTTTTAAATTTGGGGGTTTTTTTTTTTGGGTTTTTTTTGGTTTTTAAAAAATTTTTTTGTTTTTTTTGTGATTTTTTGGGTTTTGTGTTCTAAACTTGTTTTTTCTACATAATTTTGCCATTAAAAACAAAAATTAAATTATAAGAAAGATTATAGTGGGTAGTTTGGGTGGATTTGGGCCGAAGACAGACAGACATATAGAAGAGGATAGATAGATAGTTTTAGATAGTAGATAGATAGGATAATAGATTTGACAGATAAGAAGATAGACAGAAAAAGATATATTTTATTGATACATAGATAAAGGGGATACATACATAATACCCTAACATACATAATACATAATAAAATACATACATACATACATAAAATACATAATACTAATACATAAATACATACTTTTTCCAAAATATGAAGTGAGTAGAAAGTGCCAGGGGGAATAGAGAATTTAAAAAAAATTTTTTTTTGCGGCGGGGGGTGGGGGGTTAAAAAAGGGGACCCTTTTTTGGTAGACAACTTCCCCCCGCCGGGGAGGGGGAGCGTTTGGGTCTAAACCCTGTGAGCTATCCAGAACACAAAAAAATTCGTACCAAAACCCAAAATTTTTAGTCCCCCTTTTTAAACCCCCTTCTTGAGAACCCCCCGAAATTTTTTCACCCCTCACAAGTAAAATTTTTACCACGTTTAAAATTTAAAAGCCAATATTTTCATCACAACCCTTTAAAATAGAAACGATTGAGAAATTTAGTATTCTTTCCGGTGTTTTGGGGTGAATTTTTAATTCAGAAAAGTGAGTGGGGGGAAAAGGGACTTATGTTGGGGAACAAAAAAAAATAGAAGTGGGGTAAAAAAGTGCCCGGAGACAATAGAGGGAAAAAAAATAAAAAACAAACATACATACCTACCTACTTTAAAACATACATACATACATACATACAAACAACATACATCCATACATACAAAACATGGTAATGTAGGTATGTATTTTTATGTATGTATGGTATGTATGTATGTATGTTTTTGTTTTGTTTAAAGGTTTTTTGTTTGTAGATGTATGTTTGTTTAGTTTAGTATTATGTTGTATGTGTATGTGGTATGTGTATGTATGTATGTATGAAATGTTATGTATGTATGTATGTATGTATGTATGTAAGTATGTATGGATGTATGTTGTTTTATATTTTATGTCTCTATTGTCCCTGCACTTTTCTACTGCACTTCATATCTATGTGTTGTTACACATAAGTGGCCTGCTCCACTCACTTTTCTGAATTAAAAATTCACTGCCCTATACACCGAAGCATACTCATGTCTCAATCGTTTCTATGTATATGTTGTGTATGAGAATATTGGCTATTACTTAACTGCTGGTCAAAATTACTTTCGTGAGATGTGGTGAACGAATCGCGATCTCAAGAATGTGTGAGAGAGGATCTAGAAATGATTTTGGTTTGAACGAATATTTGTTGTGTTCGTGGATAGCTCACACTGTAGAGCCACGCTCACCTGCCAGCGGAGTTGTCGTATCAATATAGGTCCAGTTTATAATCCACCACGCCGCGAAAAAGATTGTTTATTCTCTATGTCTCCTGGCACTTTCTACTCACTTCATATCTTGTATATATGTATGTATGTATGTATGTATGTATGGTAGTATGTATGTATGTATGTAGTGTATTGTATGTATGTATGTATGTATGTATGTATGTATGTATGTATCTACCTATCTATGTATCAATAATATATCGTCTATCTGTCTATCTTCTATCTGTCTATCTATCTATCTATCTATCTAACTATCTATCTAACTTCTATCTATCATCTTCTATATGTCTGTCTGTCTGTCTGTCCATCCATCCATCTATCCATATATAGATCTTTCTCATAACTAATATTGTGTAATGGCGAAATATGTGAGAAAACAAGCTTAGAACACATAACCAAAATCACAAAATAACAACAAAATTTATAACCAAAAAAACAAAACAAAAAAACCCCCAATAAAACAAAACAAAACAAAACAACCCCCAAGCTAACGGGATTACTAAAATCCATTCCAATTCTGCTTGGGTTTTTTTATTTTTATTTTATTAATGTAAATCTCGTCTATTATCGTTTTTAACGAAGAATGTCGAGAGTGAGTCCGCGCGGTGGAAGCCCGAGACTGCTGGGCCTTGGATTAGCAGGCCCTTTAAGGATTGGGATGCAGACGGGATTAAAGCTTTTGACGTTGTTGGGCTGTTCATGTGGTGGCCTATTTTTTTTTTAAATCATGGGTTTGGGGCGGGTGGGGGTTGGGAGGGGGGGGGGGGGGGTTGAGAGAGAGAGAGAGAGAGAGAGAGAGGGGGGGGGGGGGGAGAGAGGGGGGGGGGTTGATAAAGGGAGAAAAAAGGGGGAAAAAGAAAAAGATAAGAGAGAGAAAAGAAAAAGGGAGAGAGGGAAGGGGGAGAAAGAAGAGAGGGGGAGAGAAAAAGAGAGAGGGAGAGGGGAGAGGAAGAGAGAAAAGATAAGAAAAATAAGAAAAGAAACGAGATAGAAAAAAATAAAGAGGAGGAAGTAAAGCAGAGAGAGAAGAATCGACACCCTTTTGCAAACTCTGGTTATGATTCAAGGGGATGCCCCCCACCCAAAACCACCCCATTAAGATGCCATCACTCTAAACCAGAAATCATTTTTTAGACAAGGTATTAATCTGGTCCCTCTAGAGAGTTTTTAAAAAAAAAAAAAGAACTTTTATAGCGCAAATCCACTAAACTGCTCAAAGCGCTGAAAAGGGGTCCCTGCCAACACAACAGTAACATGAAAAACGAAAATGACCCTTTAGGCGTTTTTAAATTTTTTTTTTCCGACATAACAACGACGGTCAGGTACTCATTTTACCCCCGAGTACGGGGGGCAATTATTGAGTAAAGAGCATTTCCAAGGACTCAACTGTGCGCCGAGGAGACTCGATCGAACCAAAGGGACCTTCCCGATCCGAAAGCGAGTGTCAAAACCACGAACCACTACCGTACAATCAATGGAATGGGTTTTTTGTTTCTTATTTTTTTTTTTTTTGACGTCACCCGATTGTTCCGTACACACGATGACCAATAATAAACGTCAAAACAGTGTTTTTGTTTTTTGTTTTTAAGGGTTTTACGGCGCTTGAAACCTTTTGGGGTTATATCAGCGCCAGTAAAAGGAAGAAAATGGGATAGAAAAAGTTCAAAATTAAAATTAAAGCACCAAAAAAATAAACATAGGGAATTGGAACAAATGGGACAATTAATTCCAAAGCAAAACACCGATGTACTTAGTTTGAAATCCCCTCAAGTCTCATCCAGACCAACACAAAACCAACAAAGAGGGGCACACTCTTAAAAAACTGAAACCCCTCAAGTAAAAAAACAAATTGAAAGAAGACCCAGGTTTCAAATATTTTTTTTGGGGGGGGGGGGGGGGGGGCGGGAATGGGGAAACTTCGTCCAGTAATAAATGGGGAAAATAAAGGTGCGATGACACAAAAACTACTGGGGCAAAAAACTCTCGGAATGTGAAACCGCAACCATCCTACGGACGACTAGATACGTGCAAAAAGCCTTGGGGCAACTGATCTTTTTGGTTTCAGACTGACTTCGCGAAGCCCCGGGGTTTTAAGGTTTGTTTTTCTTCCCCAATGAGGGTCATTTTTAAATCGATCGATTTTTGAAGGACGGGGTTTCCCGGCCAAATTTCTAAAAACGAGTTTTTTTTTTTTTAGTTTGCAGTTTGTTTTGTTGTTGTTGTTGTTGTTTTTTTGTGTGTGTTGTTTTTTGGGGTATTTTTTTTTTTTTTTTCTGTAAGAACGGCAATTAACTTTTAAAATTTGCTCTCATTTGTCAAAAAAAAAAAAAAAAAAACAAAAAAAAAATCTAACACGAAAATTCCCCAAGCACAAGATTGAAGTTTTTGACATTAAGGTCATTAAAAAAAAAAAAAACAAAAAAAAAAAAAAAAAAAAAAAAAAAAAAAAAAAAAAACAAAGCTTTTATAAGGCATACACTACAAGGGGCTCAAAAAAAAAAAAATTTTACAAGGCGTTTCCCCTAGACAATTGAATTGTACACTCTCCTTTTTCTGTTGGGGGATATTACCTATTTATTTTTTTTTCCCACAGAACAACGCGTTAACGGCCATGTACTCATTTAACCATAAGTACGTGAGCAATTTTGTGTAGAGAGCCCTTTCCAAGAGGGCTCAACCATGCGCCGGTCAGAAGCAGTGGACTTGAACCCAGGACCTTCCATTCGAAGGCAGGTGTCATACCACTAGACCACATACCCGGCCGCCCCCCCCCAATAGCCTAGCCAATCGACTTTCATAATAATATTTTGATGGACGATTTTCAGCGTTTTTGTTTTGTTTTGTTTTGTTTTTTTGTCTGAGGAACGCAGGGTATATAAGATATTATCTTTATGTATAGAAGCCGTTTTGTAGCCAAGGGTTACCCTTTCTGTTAAAGGGGCCCATGAATGGGTTTGGGGGGAGGGGGTTGGGGTGGGAGGGGAGGGGAGGGAGAGGGTTCTACTCCCTTCATTTGCTAATGGGGGATAAAACGTAAGGGCTACCACAACATTATTGACGGTTGGGGGAGGATGTGTGTGTATGGTGGTTGTGTGTGTGGTGTGTTTTGGGGGGGGGGGGGGGATTTTGTTGATAAATAGGGAAATGGGGAGTTTGATAGATAGATTTAAAAGATTAGAAATATATAATTTGAGAAAAGATAGATAAAGATAAAAAGATAGATAGAAGAAAAAGATAGTAGATAATTTGAATAAAATATAGAAAATAGATAGATAGAAAAAAGAAGACAAATAGTAGACAGGTAGATAGATAGAAAAGAAGATAGATAAAGATAGAAGGTAAAAATAGATAGATAGATAAAAAATTAAAAATAGAAATAGATAAAATAATAGAAATAGAAATAATAGATAGATTTAGATAAATAAGCGATAGATAGATAGATAATAAAAAGGGTACATTTATGAAAAGAAAGATAATGCATAGATGGATGGGACAGATCGACGAATGGATAAATTTTTAAAAAATGAAGTGATAGAACGATATTAAAAAAGAGAGAAAAGAGAGAGAGAGAGGAGAGAGAGAGAGAGAGAAGAGAGAGAGACAAAGAATTTTAGAACGTATGTGTTTGTTGGGGTGTGTGTGTGTTTTTGTGTACGTACGGTGTGAAAAAGAGAGAGAGAGGAAGAGGAAAGGGGAGAGAAAGAGAGAAAGAAAGAGAGAGGGATAGAGGGAGAGAGAAAGGGGAGAGATATAGAGAGAGAAAAAGAGAGAGAGAGAGAAAGAGAAGGGGAAAAGAGAGAGA
>NW_027623120.1:0-7500 GCF_034508935.2 Berghia stephanieae
AATACCAATATTATCACTGTTGTGATCAATTTCATAAGTTTATATCTGAATTTTCATATGGCATAAAGACAATTTAAATAGGGCCTGTAAAAAAGGAAGTTTTGAATGATGTCTCACGGCTTACAATAGGGAATGAGATTAGTGGAAGAGTAGCGTCCCTTGATTGGACGTCAAGGTGGAGAAGATATTTGTAAACAAACCAACTACAAGCAAATAGCTCCAAATACAAACTTTATTATTCGCATTTCTGTACAAAAATGCCTAACGTTGATTATGATATGCATTTTTGTCTGTGTCTGAAAAATATAATATCCCCTAACTGGCGTTATGTCTCGCCCAACGTGTTCACTTAACCTTATGACTGGGGAAACTTTGTATAGCGCTTTGAGAACGTTTAGTGTATATTGCGCGATAGAAAAGATCAAGTTATTGTGTTTTTATACAATTGATGCAAAGAAAAATATTTTAACTATGTTCACTTAAATGTCTAATCTTTTCTTGTTTCTTTCTCCTATCTATGTGTGACTAACAGTGGGTAAGTATCAAGCTTTTATAGTGTTTCATTTACTTTACGCTGTTGGTTGAGAGGGTGAGAGATAACTGAATTGACAATGGCTTTTGATCGGACGGTCCTGGGAACGACCCTTGATCAGCACAGAGTTGAGTCTTTGGGAAAGAAACTTTACTCACAATCTCTCATCGAACTCAGGTTTAAAATGAGTAATTGGCCGTTAAATGATTTGTCTATGTCTGAAAAATATAATATCCCCCAAGTGGCGTCATGTCTTGTCCTACGTGTTCGCTTAACCTTATAACTGGGGAAACCTTCTATACCGCTTTGAGCACGTTTAGTGTATATTTCGTTATTGAAAAGATCAAGTTTTTGTGTATTGAAACAATTGATACAAAAAAAAAAAATACTTTAACTATATTTACTTAAAGGTCTAATCTTTGTTATTTCTTTCTACCATCCATGTGTGACTAACAGGCTGTAAGTATCAATCAATTATATTGTTTCATTTATTTTACGCTTAATAACAACGATAGTACTATCTCTAGTTACCCCAAAAGTCAATTCTAAATAACAATCGTAATACTGTTGTATGTGTTTATGTAGATCAAATATTGTGTTTCAATGGAAACAATTATTAACACTTTCTATAATCAATACCAATATCAACACTTTTCCACCATCAAGACCAGCATCAAGACTGTTGGCACTATCAATACCAATATCAACATTGTTAACTTCATCAATACAAATATCAACACTTTTGCCTCCATCAATACCAACATCATCAATATTACAGACATAACTACCAATATAAATACTGTTGCCATCTTTAATATCAATATCTTCCATATTGTCATCAATATCAACACTACTACCGTCATCAATACCAATATCATCCATATTGTCATCAATATAACACGTTTGCCATCATCATTTCTAATATTGTTGTCCGCTACGGGTTGGTTTAGAGGGTGAGAGATAACTGAATTGTCATAAGACAAAAAAAGCCAAATAAAATATGGCCTATAAAATAAAAAGGAACCTTGGATAGATGTGGCATGGCTTACAGTATCAAAATTTGTTAAGCAAAGAGTTAAATATATATATATATATATATATATATATATATATATATATATATATATATATATATATATATATTAATAGAGAGAGAGAGAGAGAGAGAGAGGGGGGGGGGGGGGGCTCAACTTTCGTAAGTGGACAAACCTAAGGAATTTAGGGGAAGATGGGATGAACATGTTAATTGAATTGAATAGAATGTGAATTACTAAGGTTTTATAACTATTAAAGGGTTGAGTCTTTAAGAAATAATCTTTATTCACATTGTCTCATCGAACTCAGGTTTAAAATATATATAAATATAAATATATATATATATATACATATATATATATATATATATATATATATATATATAATATATAATATAGAATGAGAGAGAGAGGAGAGAGAGAGAGAGAGAGAGAGAGAGAGAGAGAGAGAGGGAGAGAGAGAGAGGTAATGGTTAGCTCAACTTCCGTAAATATAACACAACTCCGGAATATGGAAGTACTCGGGTTGAACATGTCAATCAATTTTAAAAGAATGAGAATCATATCGGTTTTTTTAAATAAATAAACTTCTGATGAATAGAATCTGTGCGGCCATGTGGTCTTGTGTTATAACAGTCGTTTTCGGATCGGAAGGTCTTGGTTCGACCCTCGTGCAGCGCATAGTTGAGTTCTAGGGAAAGACTCTTTACTCACATTCTGTCACCGAACTTAGGTTTAAAATGGCTGTTAACAACATTGTCTGTGTCTGAAAATATTGCGTCATGTCTCGTTTTACATTTAAGTGAACCTGATGACAGGAGACAACCTGTAAAGCGCTTTGAGCACGTTTAAATTATATTGCCCTATTAAAAAGATCAACTTCTTGTGTCTGTTATGCAAATGATATATATGAAAATACTTTAACTATTTTTACTGAAAGGTCTGATCTTTTGTTTGTTTCTTTCTTTCTCCTATCCATGCGTTACTAACAGGGAGTAAGTGTCAATTAATTATAATCTTTCATTAATTTTTTGCTTAATGGCACCGACAATACTATCTACATTTAATACTCAATAACAATAGCAATATGTTATATTTATTATTATCTTTATCAATTTTTTTGTTTCCCTC
This sequence comes from Berghia stephanieae, assembly GCF_034508935.2. Classification (NCBI taxonomy): domain Eukaryota; kingdom Metazoa; phylum Mollusca; class Gastropoda; order Nudibranchia; family Aeolidiidae; genus Berghia; species Berghia stephanieae. The sequence goes on from NW_027623120.1 coordinate 2,698, forward strand.
GAAACCAATAATAACAGTGTTGCCATCCATAATACCTATATCGACACTATTGCCATCATTACTACCAATATCAACACTGATCGACCCTCGATCAGCACAGAGTTGAGTCTTTGGGAAAGAATCTTTACTCACATGCTCTCATCAAACTCAGGTTTAAAATGAGTATTTGGCCGCTAAAGATTTGTCTATGTCTGAAAAATATAATATCCCCCAACTGGCGTCATGTCTCGTCCTACGTGTTCGCTTAACCTTATAACTGGGGAAACCTTGTATACCGCTTTGAGCAAGTTTAGTCTATATTTCGTTATTGAAAAGATCAAGTTTTTGTGTTTTGAAACAATTGATACAAAAAATATACTTTAACTATATTTACTTAAAGGTCTAATCTTTGTTATTTCTTTCTCCCATCCACGTGTGACTAACAGGATGTAAGTATCAATCAGTTATATTCTTTCATTTATTTTACGCTTAATAACAACGATACTACTATCTCTAGTTACCCCAAAAGTCAATTCTCATTACCAATCGTAATACTGTTGTATGTATTATGTACATCAGATATTTTGTTTCCATCCAAACCAATATTAACACTTTCCATAATCAATACCAATATCAACACTTTTCCACTATCAAGACCAGGACCAAGACTGTTGGCACTATCAATACCAATATTAACGTTGTTACCGTCATCAATACAAATATCAACACTTTTTCCTCCACCAATACTAACATCATCAATATTACAGTCATCAATACCAATATAAAAATAGCGTTGCCATCTTTCATAATATCTTCACTGTCGTCATCAATATCAACACTGTTACCCTCATAAATACCAATATCATCCCTGTTGTCATCCATATTAACACGTTTGCCATCATCATTACTAATAATGTTATCCTTTATCGGTTGGTTTAGAGGGTGAGAGATAACTAAATTGTCAGAAAACAAAACAGACAAATAAAATAGGGTCTCTAAAATAAAAAGGAACCTTCGACGGATGTCGCATGGCTCACAATATCAAAATTTGTAAAGCAAAGAGATAAAGAGATAGATTGATAAAGAGAGAGAGAGACAGAGAGTGATCGGATCGGACGGTCATGGGATCGACCCTCTATCAGCACAGAGTTGAGTCTTTGGGAAAGAATCTTTACTAACATGCTCTCATCCAACTCAGGTTTAAAATGAGTATTTGGCCGCTAAAGATTTGTCTATCTCTGAAAAATATAATATCCCCCAACTGGCGTCATGTCTCGTCCTACGTGTTCGCTTAACCTTATAACTGGGGAAACCTTGTATACCGCTTTGAGCAAGTTTAGTGTATATTTCATAATTGAAAAGATCAAGTTTTTGTGTATTGAAACATTTGATATGAAAAAAATTAATTTAACTATATTTACTTAAAGGTCTAATCTTTGTTATTTCTTTCTCCCATCCATGTGTGACCAACAGCGTGTAAGTATCAATCAATTATATTGTTTCATTTATTTTACGCCTAATAACAACGATACTACTATCTATAGTTACCCCAAAAGTCAATTCTCAATACCAATCCCAATACTGTTGTATGTATTATGTAGATCAAATATTTTGTTTCAATCAAAACCATTTTTAACACTTTCCATAATCAAAACCAATATCAACACCTTTTCCACTATCAGGAGCAGCATCAAGACTTGGCACTATCAATACCAATATCAACATTGTTAACTTCATCAATACAAATATCAACACTTTTGCCTCCATCAATACCAACATAATCAATATTACAGACATGTAAATTCTGTTGCCATCTTTAATACCATTATCTTCCCTGTTGTCATCAATATCAACACGCTTACCGTCATCAATACCAATATCATCCCTGTTATCATTAATATCAATACGTTTCCCTTCATCATTACCAATATTGTTATCCGTTACGGGTTGGTTTAAAGGGGAGAGGTAACTATATATATATATATAATATATATATATATATATATATATATAGAGAGAGAGAGAGAGAGAGAGAGAGAGAGAGAGAGAGAGAGAGACTGGTTAGCTCAACTTCCGTAAATATACAGAACACAGGAGTATGGAAGTACACGGGTTGAACATGTCAATCAATTTTAAAAGAATGAGAAACATATCAGAGTTTTTAATATAAATAAACTTCTGATGAATAGAATCTGTGCGGCCATGTGGTCTTGTGTTATAACAGTCGTTTTCGGATCGGAAGGTCTTGGTTCGACCCTCGTGCAGCGCATAGTTGAGTTCTAGGGAAAGACTCTTTACTCACATTTTGTCACCGAACTTAGGTTTAAAATGGCTGTTAACAACATTGTCTGTGTCTGAAAATATTGCGTCATGTCTCGTTTTACATTTAAGTGAACCTGATGACAGGAGACAAACTGTAAAGTGCTTTGAGCACGTTTAAATTATATTGCCCTATTAAAAAGATCAACTTCTTGTGTCTGTTATGCAAATGATATATATGAAAATACTTTAACTATTTTTACTGAAAGGTCTGATCTTTTGTTTGTTTCTTTCTTTCTCCTATCCATGCGTTACTAACAGGGAGTAAGTGTCAATTAATTATAATCTTTCATTAATTTTTTGCTTAATGGCACCGACAATACTATCTACATTTAATACTCAATAACAATAGCAATATGTTATATTTATTATTATCTTTATCAATTTTTTTGTTTCCCTCGAAACCAATAATAACAGTGTTGCCATCCATAATACCTATATCGACACTATTGCCATCATTACTACCAATATCAACACTGATCGACCCTCGATCAGCACAGAGTTGAGTCTTTGGGAAAGAATCTTTACTCACATGCTCTCATCAAACTCAGGTTTAAAATGAGTATTTGGCCGATAAATGATTTGTCTGTGTCCGAAAAATATAATATCCCCTAACTGGCGTAATGTCTCGTCCTACGTGCTCCCTTAACCTTATGACTGGGGAATCCTTGAATAGGGCTTTGAGCACGTTTAGTGTATATTTCGTTATTGAAGAGATCAAATTTTTGTGTTTTGAAACAATTGACACAAAACAAAAAAATACTTTAACTATATTTACTTAAATGTCTAATCTTTGATATTTCTTTCTCCCATCCATGTGTGACTAACAGAAAGTAAGTATCAATCAATTATATTGTTTCATTTATTTTACGCTTAATAACAACGATACCACTATCTATACATTCCCAATAGGCAATTCTCAATACCAATCACAATACTGTTGTATGTATGAACATGTTAATTTCATTGAATAGAATGTGACTTACAAAGGTTTTATAACAATTAAAGGGTTGAGTCTTTAGGAAATAATCTTTATTCACATTCTCTTATGAAACTTAGGTTTAAAATATATATAAATATATATATATATATATATATATATATATATATATATATATATATATAGAGAGAGAGAGAGAGAGAGAGAGAGAGAGAGAGAGAGAGAGAGAGAGAGAGAGAGAGAGAGGGAATGGTTAGCTCAACTTCCGTCAATATAACACAACTCAGGAATATGGTAGTACACGGGTTGAACATGTCAATCAATTTTTAAAAAATGAGAAACATATCGGTTTTTTTTAAAATAAATAAACTTCTGATGAATAGAATCTGTGCGGCAATGTGGTCTTGTGTTACAACAGTCGTTTTCGGATCGGAAGGTCTTGGTTCGACCCTCGTGCAGCGCATAGTTGAGTTCTAGGGAAAGACTCTTTACTCACATTCTGTCACCGAACTTAGGTTTCAAATGGCTGTTAGCAACATTGTCTGTGTCTGAAAATATTGCGTCATGTCTCGTTTATATATCGTGGATTTTTTTCTTGTAACCATTGCTTAAAATATATCAAGCTTATTATGTATATATTTCCGTGTTTTTATTTTAAAATTTTTAAACTAAAGTTGGGAATTTGTTTTTCGCCAGTAATCGTACCTTTATCAGACTAATTAGTATTCAGAGACATATGTCATATTGATGTTATCCATAGACCCATACCCAGATCAAATTAACTATCCCAACACCCCTGACAACATTAACCCTTTTTCTGAGTTTAACAACATAGGCAAGTTGTTGTTCGTAGACCGAACTGAGGCTTTTATGTTCTGTATCATTCTATTTCACCCAGTTTCAACCCGTAGACATTTCAAATCCGAGCCCGTAAACATTCTAACTTCTCGTCAGGGCAAAAAATGGATACCAAGTATTCGCTAACGGACGAAGTGCTGAAATATTGACTACTTGGTATTAGTGTCCTTTATTAATCTTTCGTATATTGACATCGTATATGGAGATTAAATTAAGTACAATGATGTGCCTTCGGCTTTCTATTAATTTGCGTGATGTAAAGCCGCCAATTTCAATCCCGTCTACAGAATTACCTCGTTTACTGCCAATTTGATAACGCATTGAATTCTCCATGAGTTAAATATATCATTATGTTATACAACTAGCCTAGTCAAGACGGTACAACATATAACAACATTTTCTGAATTTAAAGGATAGGCATCAACATCGTTCAATTTAATTTAAATGAAACGCGATAGATTGTGAATGCAGTGCCTGATTAAAGGCTATAGAATATTGATTCCATTGATTCTCCATGTTCACTAACGGGGTCATCAATGTAAGAAGTAACAATTGACCTGTTAATTGTTTAACAAATTTTATTCCCTTTTTGAGATGGACAATGACAACAAACTTATTCATTTTCCTTCAGTCGCACATACTTCCCGTGTCAACGACACACACGTTCATGACGTGATAATATCAAACATTTAAAACTCATATTTTGT
>NW_027623121.1:0-2500 GCF_034508935.2 Berghia stephanieae
TTTGGGTTTGGTGAAGTGTTTTAAAAAATTTGAGTAGTGTCGTTTTTAGGTATTTGTAAAAAATAATGTCAACAATTCTATTGTGTCTTTTTTTGTATATTAAATTTTGAATTTTGTACACCCGTTTCCAACGTGAGTACCGTATCTGAGGAGATTACAATCTTCAGCCTTTGGAGTACGACAATGGGAATATGTATGAAGTAATGTCGCACTCCAGAAGTTCAACGGCATTTTATAGCAAACGTTCAAAATTTCGTCGGGAATTTATGATTGAATTGAAACTGGGGAGAGAGCGTGGTTTACCCCAGGGGGCTTCTCTAAAATTCTTCCTTGGGACGCCAGTTCAGGAAATGGGTAGCTTCTCATTCGCTCACACTTTTAAGGAAGTTTTGAAAACTTTTTGGGGGGACTTAAAAAGAAAAACTGACGTCATATCGCCGTACAGACACAAAAATCTTCATCTTTTATTAAGGAAACATTTTGGCGGATAACTTTTCAAAAAGATCCCCCCAAAAATGATTTTGGGCCAATTAACTTTTGTGTTATTTTGAAGGCGTTTGCCGTTGTGACAAAAACCGGGCAAAGTGTTTTCTTCGTTTTGTCTAAATGAGGCGCGTAAAATTTTTTCTTTTCGTTAGTGAAGGTTCAGGCTGTTTGTGGCTGTTATCTTACACTGTCATCGTCACAATTGAGGATGGCAGGGCAAAGGATAGGTGTTTTGCATAAAAATTATTTTGGGGTTTGGTAACCCCGAGCCCAAACCTTTTGATCTTGGACAAAACATGAATGACCTTGTACTCGAATTATTTAAATGTAAACCAATTTCTAACTTTGTTCACAATTATATTTTCAATTTCATTAAGGTCCTTTTGGGTAAACATGAGATTAAAAAAAATAAAACATTAGAATTGAAAAAGCACATTGAACTCAAAAAGACACAGTTTGGCTGAAGACGGCAGAGGGGAAACATCTAAAAGGTTATATTGTTTCTAAATTTTTCGATTATCTTTTTTTTCGTTGATGTTCATCACTTTTGTTTGTCAGGTTGATGTTGTGTCCTAAATACGTGTAAAATTCTTCTTTTTCTAATGTTGGTTTTCATGTTGTTGTATTTGTTACTGTTGGTAATTTGAATTTTTTGTTCCAGTTGTTCCTGAACGTTGGCCAGATGTTATGGCGCATTTGGGGGTTTTATATTCATTCCCGTTGCATTCATAAATTGAGTTGTTTTATTGCACAATTGATTCATTACTTCTTCACTTTTTGCTAGTAACGTGACGTCGTCAACGTAACCTTGGATGGGTAGTGGCATCTGCGGAGAGGTATGGTTTTGTTCGATCCATCTTAGCCATTTATCTATTCCTTGTTCAAAGACAATTACAGACCATGGACATCCTTGGATTATACCTTTGTCTCTGTAGATTGTATTTGTGAGGTGATTTCGGACTTTTACTTGAAATGATGCTTTGTTATAAATATCCTTAGTAATGTTGATGAATACTGAAGAATATGAATATTCATTAAGTTGACGTAGCATGAATTCGTGATCTATACTTCCAAATGCATCTTTTATGTCTACAAAGCATAAATATAATTTTCCCGATGAGTGTAAAAAATCTGATACTGCACATTTTAACGAAAAACACATGTTCTTGTAGCCCGTTTCTAGGTAATGAACCTTTCTGTGAAATGTGACAGTCTCTCCGTGTCGACAATCCATTGCATGTGTCGATTTTGTATGAGTTTCATGAATATTTTATAGGACGTTAGTAATAAGGCGATAGGTCGCCAGTCGTCGACGTTGTCCTTGTTTCCATTCTTTTTTGGTACCAGTGTTTATGATACTGTGTTTCCAGTCTGGGGGGACTTTTTGATATTTTAAACAGGTGTTAAAGATGGCCGTAAAATTGGTGCCAGTTTGTTATATTTTGTTTTATATATTTATAGGTGACACCGTCTGCCCCGGTGACTTTTCATATGTAATTTTTAACACAGCTTGTGAGTTCGTCGATTGTAAAACTCACTTGTTGATGGTGTCCATGCGGGAGGGGGGATAGTGACATCATCGGACCAGGGTGTGTCACTAATGTTTATATTGTTTCGTTGACATTTTTCTTTATAGGCAGTCTCTACTGTGTTGATATCTATCTCACAACTTGAGTGTGTTTGTTTACATCCGTTTCTAATAATATCAATAGCTTTTCGTTGGTGGTTTACGAATATTGCTGTGAGTTCTTGTCTTGTCACCTCTTTTTCCTCCTGTGCTCTTGGTGTGTTGTTTTAAATAAGGGAGGGCATAATGGAGGACTTATATCTATTATTTTTATGTCGATGTATTTTAAGAGAGCTTCATAATTGTTGATCGGGTCTTTTATAATTTTTTTAATCGGTCCATCTGGGAATTTTGTTAAGATTCGTTTGCAGTAGCGGAGAAATTCAATGCTAAACGGCTGTCCATTATCGGGTCTTTGATTTGGAATGTGTTGTTTTTGATGAAAAC
>NW_027623121.1:5000-10714 GCF_034508935.2 Berghia stephanieae
ATCATTTGGTAATATAAAACCCACACAGTCATTGATTATTTATTTTGTTTTACAGAAAACGAAATGATTCCTTGCGATATTTCATTAAGAATCGTTTACATTTTCAGCTTTTATAGATTTCTTTTTTTTTTTACGATCCAGGGCCTTTGGCAGCCTTTCTGTTTGCTCCCAATAATAATAGGTGTAATTTATCTTCTATACAAAAATCAGAACATTGTAAAAGCAGCTTTTTAATTTAGATGTCCTTTTGCAAGTGCGGCACTTATTATTTTTTTCGAACACTCATTTATTATCTGCATATCTTTATCGGAACTTGTTGTCCTGTGTTATTGGATTCTGAAAATTAGAGAACTTGGACAGGAAAAAGATTCCCGAAAATTGGCAGATTTATCATCCTAGTTTTTGGAGGATGTAATTTTTCATGAAAACAACTAGGTATTGACAGTTAAATTGACAGATTGATTAAAAGAAATCTTAGCTCTAGATTAATTGCTTGTTAAAAGAATCCAATTGAACGTTGTCATTATATTATTTAAAAGTATCTACGTTTACAAAAGTTACATCAATATTAGATTTAGTAGAAAAACAGTGATGATGATAGTGATGATGATGATGATGGTGGTGGTGGTCGTGGTGGTGATGGTGGTGGTGGTGATGCACCGCCAACAGTGGGACTCAAACTCAATATCTAAAGATAACAAGCCGAATCCCATACCTAACCTCTTAACCACAGAGCCACAAATCAAAGCAATAAGAAGTAAAATATAATCGCATTTGTTTCACACTTATTATCTTTATTTACATTTTATTTTTATTTTTATTTTTCACTGAGGGTGGTCGCTTGAGTGTTGTTTGTGATTTCCCTTACTAGCCAATACCTCCCAATGTCCTAAACAGCTAGTCTGCTATCCTCCATACAATGGTCTAACGATCTCTTGATCCCTCCGCACACCCTGTGTCATTTTGTCACGGCGATCCCTACGCCTTTTCGCGGACGCCTTTTTTTCAGAGCTCTATTGACTCTTCGGCGGAGAAAGCTGCCCCAATAATAGAGAGCATTGTCCCCCTACGACGCATACTGCTCGATAGATCATTCATAATTGCTTTTCTCTGTTCCCCCGGCCCCACATAACTAGAGAGGCTCTGTCTTCAAAATCCCTGTGACTAGAAACGTCAGTGTGAATCACAAACCCACGGAATGGCACGAGCTATTGAAAAACCTCCGGCGACGCCAATATGGAGTAGAGAAAGGAATAAAATATAAAATCTGAAAGGGAAAATAAAAGGAAAACAAGACGAGGCGACGACATAAATGAAAGAAGAACCAAAACATGGCTTTTGAGAATTTTCAAGATGAAACTTGGAAGGACAAAGGAAACTGAAGTTTTCAATGAAAATGAAAGGCAATAGAAAAAGAAGAGATAAAATGAGATTTGTTGCCGACGCGTGTGAAAAAAGTCAGAGGATTGACATACCCGTATTCAAGCACGGAAGACATGACGTGGATTAGAAATTAAATGTGACGCGTCGTGTCAAAACGGTATAGATGACATAGGTCCTGAAAATTCAATTTATAGAATGAACGAAGATGACGTCATTCAGCTCTATATTATTCTTTAAAGACTGCAAGTAGAGAGATACATTCCCATTAAATTCTCTCATTAATACTATCAGCTTTTAAGGTTTCAAATACTTTTTTTCTTTACACGATTAATTGGCAGATAGAATTGGTGAATAGTTTACCTAAACCCATGCCATCAAAAGTAAAAGACGTAAGTTAGAATTTTCTGTTTTAATTCAGAAAAATGAATATAATCCCGTAAAGTGCATGAATCTAAATCATCACATTTCTTATGGTTTTATGTTTAAATAAAGCCTAAAGCATAAAAACGGTAATATTATATTGGAGTGAATCAGATGACAAGAGGTGATTTATTGGTAAATCTGACGAGAAGTGTGAACGTTTTGTATTTTAAAAACTATATTCATTGCCCAAAAAAAAACAACTTATTATTCCATCACTATTCTTGAAAAGCCCTATCATATTGTGGCGTATCGCATCGTTTAATAGCTAATCGGATTTTAAAATGTTAAAATGCTCCGTGTAACATTATTGCATAGATAACATTTTCCAAAATTATATAATAAGCAGCTTTTATTGTTAATTATTTGTCTAACGTTTTCAAATCTAACCCTCTGTGCGATTTCAGTTTAAGAATTATATTGACTATCATCATAAATCGCTGGCTTTCGAAGTAAAAACAACATCTGGCCTAAAATTAAAAATCTGCCTTGTAAATTTGAAGCAGTTGCTTTAATACATAACATGTCCCATTTGTAATTAATTCCAGGCTTGGGTGATTTGTACCATAAAAACACGTTTGTCCTGGTTTCATTTTGAAATGTGAAAAACAAAGTTTCCGGACATCCGAAGGAAATAAACATCACCACGTTCCTGGTGCATGTGTACGCTTTGACACCAGCATATTTGCGATTTAATTGTACACAATTTTAAAGACACGGTGTTAGGTTGATTAAAGCTATATATTAGATGGATATCTATATCGTGCATTTTTTATCGATTCACCATGTTCATTACGTCTCACGAGGCTGCATTTACACAGTTGCACCCCTTTAATCCCCGCACAACCACTGTCTCCTTCAAGCCATATGGAACCAAATTGTCCAATTCATACAGACAATCTAGTTTTAAAGCTCATTTTTGTACAAGAGTTTATCTGACACTATCTATAACTGGTATCATTAATTCTGGTCGAGGGGGGTAATATATGTAAAAATTCCTTGTCAAAAAACCCGATAGACAGCGACTCGGTTTGAAATTTGTTGATGAGCAGGAAAAAAAGCACGATAGGGGAATATGTTTTGAACTTTTTAATATGAAATTCAAAAACTACGTTAACGATCTATCAAATCAAAAGGTCAAAGGGAGGAAAGTATTGTTAGCTACATTTAACTTATATAAAATTGTCGAATCGAATACAATTAAAATCATATTTGGCAGATGAAAATTTTGGAAAGGACTACGACATTGGAAAAAACGTATCTGTTAACAAACTCTTCCAATTGGCAGATAAAAAAAATGGGGTAGGGCTTTTATGATCAAAAAATAATTCATAATTTCTTTTGACAAACGTTTTCTTGATTAAAACAGATGGAATAAAATGAGTTTATCAATTTAATGATTTTCATTTTTATTAAAACCCAAAAGGAAATGTTTTTAACCCCTGGAGTTATGCCGTTTAATCTAAAACGAAACGTTAAGCTAGTTTTGCAGGTAAAAAAGCCAATTTGCCAACTCTAAAACCGATGCTATTCCCCATCCTTTCTAAATAATCATTTGAGTGAAGGGCGGTAAAGATTACTTTAAATTTAAAAAAAGGGTTGCAAGTTCTCGTACTCATTTCTTTTAAATTTTGGTACAAAGGTAAACACTCAAGGTCGCGATAGCATTTCGTTAAACATCACCTCATAAATAAAGGCACCGGTTCAATTCAGTAGGTATCTAGGTCTCGGGGAAAGTTATTTTAGAATCCCAAACTCAAAAGGGGTGTCGGCAATTGTATTATCCTTTTAAAACCCCAGAGAAAGGGGAATAAAACTCGGGCTCCACCGGCCAAAAAAATGGCTAAAAAGGACAATAAGCTAAAGATATTATGACAATTCCCCAAACAGCATCCGGGGAGGTTGTAATTTCCCCTGAAATAAAATTACGAGTCTCCGTCACCATTTTTAACAAAAGGGGGGGATTGAGTCCCCGAATGCATCGTTTTTATATTGTTTATCTAAAATGGTAAAATGTAGTGTGTTTTTTAAACTGAAGATTGCATTTATATCTTAAATTATAAATCTTCAGTAAGGTTTTTAGAAATTAATTTAGGGCTAGTTGTTTTTCCCTAGTTTGTTTGTTTTTTTTTTTGTTTTGTTTATTGTTTTGTTGTTGTTGTTCTACATTCTATTTTTAAGGGGGAAGAGCAGACAGCAGAATTGTTCTTTCTAATTTCAAATCTAATTTTCGTCATCGTTTTGGGCCCATTTTAAAATCCGCAGAGGGTTTTTAATTATTTATTTTTGTCAGGCCCGTAGCTCAGTCGGTTAGTTTAGAAAATTCGGCTCAAAAAGCAATGGTGGTATCGATTCGGGTTTTAGTCGGTACTTAAATTTTTTTACCCCTGTCCCCCCACATTGATTGAGTTTGGTAGATCTTTTACTGATGTAAATTAATTCGCGATTAATAACTTCAAACCTTAGAGGTACCCAAACCATTACTATTGTCCAGAATACGGAAGCCCGGGAAAAAACTCCCGCTCTATCGGCCTATTTAATGGGTTCGAAAGGAACTTGCAGATGTGAGGGTTTAATTGATCTATATCCATGTTCTTGCGCTCCTCGAAGTAGATCAAAATGGATTCTAATGCAGTTAAAAGAATTCCACGGTCCTCCCAAGATCTTTGTATTGTATTGAGACTAGTGATCGTTCAGTTGTGGATCGGGACATTTTAGGAAATTATAAGTGGGTGTCTGGTAAAATAGATAAATAAAATTTGTTTATTTTTAATAGATAGGTGGATTAAAATTACAGCTCCCAAAATCAAAAAAATTGGACAAATTTAAATGCCAATTTTTAAAGATTGTTTATTTTAAAAATTGTTTCTATGTTTTAGTCAGGGGCGGTTCGTTAATATCTCATTTAAAAAAAAAAACTAGACCATCGTGTAAAAAGGAAAAAATGCGAGAATAAATTAATTAATAAAAATTTAGTTTAAAGTCAAAAATTTGGGAAATTTATATGTTTTGAAAATATAAGAAACAGAACTCACTCTCCTGAATCAAGACACTTTATGTTCACTTGCACTTGGTTTAATAAGTTTAGTCAGGATTCAATTCTACCCGTCGGGTAACCTCCCGGTATTATTACCGTTTTGACACGGTTGGTCAGAAATATGAAAAAAATTTCAGGATTAAGAGTTTCCAATTTTACTTTTCCCTTTTAGAGTTTTTTTAATGCATATCCATACTCTTCATTTATATTGTATGATAGGGGTTTGGCAGTTGTCGGGCTGATTCCCCAAAAGGGTTGATAAAATCCGTTTCTATTTTGATTGTTCGCTTCTTGCAAATCCCTACTTTTTTAAATGCTCTGCCGTAGTTGAAAAACACTTTTTGAATTTTGGCCCCGAAAAACTGTCCTTCGATACTTTGGTTAAATTTCCCTTTAAATTTAAAATAAAGTCCTAGGTTTGAATATTTTTTCGAGATGTGGGGATTTAATCGTAGATTTTTTAGAAAAGGGGAGTTTTCTGTCCAAATTTTGATAAAGTGTTGTTTTTTAAAAAAAAGGTACATTTTTTTCATCGTGGCCAGTTCTTTATTCAAACGTCGACTAATTCATATGATTTCAGCTTCAGTGGGTATTCTCAAACCCGGGCGTTTCAGATGTTACAAAATAGTTTCTTTTTGTGGATTTTTAATTTTTAAAAATATTTTATTGTATTTAAACCTATTTTTTTTAAAATTTCATAATCTTTTGGGATCAATTTTGATCGATTGATGTTTTTTAAAGTAAAAGATTTTGTCTGGTCAATATCTTTAAAAAGTGATTTGTCAGAAAAGCGAAATGCAAAACATTGATACAGTAATTTGGAAAAGGGAAAATTTTTCACGTTATGAATGATACAGTATTTTTTAGCTGCGAC
>NW_027623122.1:0-10713 GCF_034508935.2 Berghia stephanieae
CAAATGTTTTAAAATCGGGGGGGGTTCCCCCCTCCCCAAGTGGGGGGAGGATTTTGCGTTCTTTTATCCCCTGGATCTGTTTTCCCCAATTGCTTTCTGTCTTTGTCTTGGAAGAGATACTGGGTTTTGTCCTGACTCTGGCCAGGGGCCTTGACTGGGGGGGAAGCAGTCGAATGTTAATTATAGTTTTTGGGAGATGATATTTTTTTTCCCCCGTAAAATTTTCTCTCCTGATTTTTTTCATATGATTGTAAACTTTTTCTGTGTTCCCCAAAAAGTGGGATCTGTCTGGTGTCTGGGGATACTTTTTGGTGACTCAAAATTTAATCACAATGTGAGCTCTTGGAACTACCTCTTTTTCCCCATTTGTACCCTTCCCCCTTTTTCTTTAAAATTTTTCCCGGGGGCTTTAAAAGTAAGTCTAGAATCATTTCCCTTTTTTTTTTACCCGGGGGCTGATTTGACCTAAAAACTTGAAGTGCCGTAACCCTAAAAACCCAAAAAACAAATCAATTGTATTTTCTCCCTTTTTTGAGGGGTCTTAGTCCCCAGGGGGAAATATTGACGTATTTAACTTCAACTGAGTGCCTTTCGCTCCTAGTCATACATTGGGGTGCCTCAGTCGACTCTTTAACCTTTTTGGAGATTCCCCCCACCAAAACCCAAATTTTTCCCTTTTTGCCTTTGATCTTAGTAGAGATGACCTGTTTTTAACTCTTTCAGACTGGGTTATATTCACAATTTCCCACAACAAACGGGCTAACCCTGATTGGGCACCGAAGGGACAAATCGGGGCAAAACCGACATTCAAATTCACGCAAATCCCCAAAATAAAAAATCCCCCCCCCACCCCCCACCCCCCAGGCAAAAGAATTTCAGAGAAAGAATTTTATGCCTTGGTTTAATTTAAGTCTTTTGTAAAAAGAAAAGGGTTAATCAATTTTTTTTGCTTTCATGACTTCTGCCCGTCAGCCATTGGGCCGGGAAAAACAGATTTTCCCCTGGGGGCACAGGCAGCCAATGGCACGAAAAAGTTTAAGAAAAAATAGAAATCGTGTTGTTAAAAACGTACTTTACAAATTAGAATTTTTGGGGCTACGAAATAAAAAAACCACTTTTAATTTTTCCCCAAAAAAACAAAAAAAAAAAATGATCTGGACAAAATTAAAATTTTTTTTTTTTTTTTTTTTTCAATCACAGAAAAACTTTTACCTCGGTTTAGGCCGTTTTTTCACGGGGTTTTTAACCTGTAGGAAAGCCTTTTTTTCATTAAAAAGTTGGTCTTCCACAAAGATTGAGGTGAATTTGTTTATATTGAGATTTTATTTCTTCACGTATTTGATCCTTTGAAAAATTTAAAAATATTTTTTCTGACCGCTTCCTTTTTAGCAGTGAAATAAAAAAATAAAATAAAAAAATTTCCCTTTTTTCATCCCATAGGGGGAAATTTTGCTCTAAGTTTTCCAAGGGAAAATGAATAAAACCCGGGGGGTGACTTTTGCTCCCGGCCCACACAACAGGGGGGAAATCGCTCTTACCTTTCGGGTATAGGCAAAGCCGTACCGCGGCCACCTGCCCCCTTTTTTTTGGATCGTTAATTTTGGGAAAAAATGTGCAATGACGGCGTCCTACCCAAAAGGCAGAAATAAATTTTCTTTTGGGCTTTTTTCATGCTAAGAAACAAAAAAATTCCAGCTCCAGGGGCCTTTATCGCAAAGTTGTTTTAAAAACAATCAACAGACCCACAACATCCCGGATGGTTTTGAGGGTTTGGGCGTCCTTGAGAAATCTCGAAAAGTGAAAAGCTTTGAAGGGGATAATGACTTTTAAGTCAAGGGTAAATTTTTAAGGAAAAAGTCTCATCAAAAACGAAATAAAAAACATTTTTCACATACTAGAAATTTTTTTTAAATTAAAGCACCCTAAAGTTTTTTTTTTAAAATTTTTATGGGGAAATTATTTATACTTTAATACAACCCAAATTTTGGAAGCAATTTTCCAAATTTGCCCCAAAAAAAAATTAAAATCTGGGAAAGGGTTTTTCAAAAATGCAAAAAAATAAAGCAAACAAAATTTTCACTAGTGACTTTTTATTGGGGGCCCCAACATTTTAAAAATCGTTTTAGGGAAAAAAAGGGGGGCCCTTTGCATGCCCACCAGCTGAACAAACCCCCCCCAGAATCTGACTTTGAGAATTTATTCAAAAGTTTTTTCATTTTTTTGGGACTGTATGTTACTTTGAAAACATGAAAGTTATTTTCAAAATTAAATTAAAGGAGATAACTTAGGCCCTTACATTACTGGGAAGCAGCATAAAGTTTTGAACCTTTCCTACAGCTGGGAATTAAGCGTTAAGGGAAAATTTCTTAAAATAACTTTTTTAAAAACCCTTGAAATTTAAAAAAAGGGGAATTGTTGAAGAACCCTGATTATGAAACCCCACCACCACCACACATTATCCTACCACTACACATAACACCACCACCCATCATCATCAAAACCCAAATACTGCTAAAAACCACTACCCATGTACATTATCACTACCATCACTATTACAACCCCACCTTAGGTTTTGGTTTATTTCAATTAATAAAGGGGGCTTTATGGGATGGTATTTGGGGATTATTTTACTTACGATGTTCAATCATTTCAATTTAAAAAAAGGTAAATTTAAACCAATCAAAACCCCTCGAATTCCCCTTTTTTTGTTTTTGGAAATTTTTTCTTTCGCATAAAAATTTCCCCTTTAGTGAGTCTGAAAAATTTCGTCCTACTTTTTAGTTAATAGTATTTAAAGATGTATTTTTATTTTCTAAAGGAGCGATATTTCCGTAGCTAAAACTTTTTTTTTTTTCTTTTTCTTCTAATTTTTACATTAAACACACAGCTAGTCCTCTTATATCATTGAAGCAACTTTTTTCGACAAATGGATTGCATCCCCACCTGATGACCTTCTCCAGGAGTATTGTTTTTCGGTGAAACGGTGGACAAGGTTAATGGCCTCGCTATACTCCTAGGCTTTTTCCCTGTTGGGACCAATGAAAGATTGTGTTTCCAGGCCAGCTCTGAGTCATCGCAAATGGCCGTATTTCCAGAATTGTATGTTCAGGGATGCATAAGGTGAAGGATTGATTTTCTTTAAATTGCAACTTTTTAATTTCTTTAAATTCATGTCAACTATTTCTTGCAAAGCGCCATTGGTGGAGTTAGCGCTTAAAAATTTTATTTATTTATTTATTTATAAAGTTTATAAAGAAAAACTGCAGAAGATATCCTGAAATAGTCTCAGGTCTTAAAAAATAGTGTAGATTTTGTTTGATTTTTATCTGGCCCAGTAAAGCAATGAAACAAAAAAAACAAAAAAAAGAAGCTGTTTACACGATCCAAATGTAGTCATGATAATAAGCTGTTTGAATAATAAATGTGTCGCTCTTTTCTAAAAGCCATTAAAAAAAGTAGCCGATCATCACAAAATACAGTGTGTTAGTATGGATCTGAATGCTTAAAACCCAGAGGACACTTTTCCTGATAAAATCGGGGCTGCCTGAATTTATCAATTTGGGGGGGAAAAAAACACTATGAATTCTCACATCTCCCATTCGTCTGTAGGGTTTGATTCATAGTGGTCTGTTGATAAAGGGAAAAACCCCAAACGTCCACATTATCTGCTTTGTTTATTGAATTGAAGCTGCCATTCCATTTCCTATTGTTATTTCTTCGGGCTTTAAGCATCAACCTATTCACTTCAGACTGCCAGTGGATCGACAACTTTCCTCCAAAGACTTTCTGTGTAGGCCGATACCCGACAACCATAGTGCGCAGAAAGGAGGAAGTGATTCAGTCTAGCTCTGCTGTGGATCATCGCGATTTAATCATGACAACTTGAAGGAGGAACTGGAAAAATTGAAATCATGGAACCATGGGTTCAGCACAGGGTTAGTTAATAAATATATAAAATAAAATTCCCTTTATTCACCCCCCAAAGGGGAAATTTGTCTTTGGGGTCTATTCCAAGGGAAGACTGGAATAACCCAGGTGTCAGCCGCAAAGTGAGCTAGGGCTAGATGACTTGCTCAAGGCCACACAAATGCAGGGGCATTTTTTCGAAACTCGTTACCTTTTTTGGGGTACGAAGCAAAGACCAACCGGCTGAGCCATGCTGCCCCTAGTTCACATCTTCTTCATATTGCAGGGATGCCAAATATCCGTTTTTTTCCATTTTTTTATTCTCCTCTGATTGGTTTCCCACCCTCCCATGGGACAAGTGAAATCATTACTGTGTCTCCTATATCCCCTATATCTGTTTTTCCAATTGCTTTTTTGTCTTTGTTTTTGGAATGGTTTTTGTCCGTTTTTTTTCCCATGTTTTTTTTCTCCTTTGATTGTTTTTCCCAACCTCCTATAGGGGCAGTGAGATCGTATACTGTGTCCCCGTATATCCCCTATCTCTGTTTTCCAATCTTTTTTTTTGGTCTTTGTCTTTGGAATGGTTTTTAGTCCTTTCCTTTTCCAGAGGGAAACGAAAAGTGTTAGTTTTCTGAATGATATTTTTTGTCTTGTAAATCATCTCTCTGTTATGCACTGCCCTATTTTTTTTGTTTGAAATATATAATGATTTTTAAAATTTGATTGAATTCGAATTTAGTGGGACCTTTTTTACGGGTGTTTGAAATTACCTAAATTGTTGCAACCCTTAAAAACAAAACAAAACATTTCTTCCTTTTTTTTTGGAGGGCTTTTTACACACCTTAAGCTTAAGTTCACTCCTCACAGATTTTTCTTTTTCCCCAAAAAAAACCACTGACAGTCCTTCCAAAACAGAAATAAATAATTTTGGAATTAAATACAGCAAAGGCCCCCCATACCATGAGTTATGTCATACCCCACACACTTTTAAAGGAAAGAACAAGGGAGAGTTTAAATATAAATAAAAAAATATTGACTTTTATATATAGCGCAAAAACCACTAAATGTGCTCAAAGCGTTTACCAGGGTCCCTGACCAACAGCAACACATAACATGAGAACAATAGACCGCTGTTAGCGATATTAAAATTATTGTCTGACAGAGACAACACTGTCAATGGCCAGGTACTCATTTTACACCTGAGTACAGCGAGAAAATTTGAGAAAAAGAGCCTTTTCTAAGACTCAACTATGCCAGACAATGCTCGAACCCAGGATTTTCCGGGTCCAAAACCAAGTGGCTTACCACAAGACCACATAGCCACATAGCCACTGTGATTTCTTCCTTTCATTTCAGGTCTTTTTTTTTTTTCAAAAATCATTTGGCCCAGCATGAGGTGTTGACTTTAAGTATAATTGATTTTTAAAGAGTGTTGAATTCATGTAATTCCACTGTATTATGCTGAAACAAAATTGAGCGTGGCTAGTATCACGTCATTTCATCCAGTGCTATTTATTGTTATTGTGTTTGTTTGTTTGTTTTTTGTTTTTCTTTTTTGTTTTACATCTGACATTTTTCCCCTTGTTAATTTTGTTAAAATGCTGAAAAGAATTAGGAAATTATGTTGGTTTTTTTTTTTTTTTTTTTTTTTTTCAATAGGTCCCCCTTTCTTTTCAGGGCATTTAACACCTTCCAACTCAAAAATTCCAGAAAACGTTAGTAAAGAATGTCATTGAAGGCGTAAGTAAATTTACATTTGTGTCATTTCATGACATAATCAGTCGGAAGTGAAAATTTTTGGATTTGCATTAGTTTGCATATTCTGAAAGAATATGCAACCCCAGATGGGTTGGCACTTCAGGAGTTAATCAAGACACTGGGAATAAGCTCATAGGGTTTTTTAATAAAACTTTCACTGAATTATGTTTTTTACTTAACCCTCTCCATACCAACCATAGGAAAATCGTCACATTCGTTACGATCAGAGCATTTTAATCTTTATTTCATGTAAATCGATGATTCTTCATGAAGTTATGGTCAATGTATGAAAAGGTATCCAGCAACTTTTCTCAAATTTCCATACTTTTTCAACTTGACTGGCCTTGTAAAAATATTAGAAGTGAAATTAAGCTTTGATTTATCCCGGGAATATACAAAAAGGGTTGATTTAATCATTTATGACAAGAACTCATTTTTTGATAAAAATTGACCTTTTTTAAAAAATTTGGGAATATCTCATTTCAAAACCTTTTCACCATCTGACTTTAATTATTGCCTTGGGGATGGTGATTGAATATGATTGTGGTGAAAAAGATGATAATGATGAATTGTGGTGAAGTGATGATAAGAGGATTGTGTTTATGGTAATGAAATAATTGAGATACCTTTTAGATAATATCTTATTCGTTTTGATGACAAGGAATATTTATTCATTTGTTTCTCTATTTCAGATTCAAAACTGCCTGCTCAAAATGGAATCCGAGAGGCCTACATAAAGCATTTTCTATTTTCCCCCCCAAAGACGTGGGTCTTTGTCTTATAAAACATATCGAACAGATAGGTAAGTTTTTACTAAAAGGTTAGAGGAACGGTTTTTGATAATCCAATACTGGAAAATTATTTGGGCAAATTTTTATTAAATCTATTACTTGTGTTGACGGTCTGTATCATATTTAAACGATTGACAATTTCCACTGTATAACTGAACTTTTGTTGTTATTGTCGTTGTTGTTGTAATTAATCAATTCAGGACCCCCTGATCCAAAAGTGAGTGTCATACCACAAGACCACATTTGGGTGACTCTTCATCTCAAAACGGTATTAATCGGGTTGGTTAAGAGTTGAAAAATTGAATTTATAGCCAGAAAAATCAGAGTTGTGTTGAGTATTTTGTATTTTTTTATTGAAGAGAATGGCTACCATATTTTAGAGTGCTAATGACAACAATTTATATTTTTGACCATTTTAACTTTAAAAATTTTCAGCTTTTAAGCATTTGGGTCATTCCGACTCATACCGTTTTGGAGACGATGGGTCACATATGGAAAAATGTGAGGGAAAATTGTTGTTTTTTTTTGGACGGAAAGCTCAGCTGTAGGCAGACTTCACTCTCCTCCTATTACTGGAAATGACTGTTTGAGTCTAATAGTGACTATATACAGCACAAAAATCCTTCCTTCTCCATCCCTTTCTCAGCCATGGGCCAGAGTTTATCCCGATTTCTATAGCGTTAAATGGACAATATCAATCGCTTGCTAACCTTGGATAGGACACTAGTCTATCGCAAAGTACTTCTGTCAGATCTAACAGATTCAGCTACCCGATCACTGCAGGGAGGTTCAGGAAAAAATTAAAATCTCGACTGCACACGGAATCAATCACAGTCCTTTGCAATTGAAGTGAGAGATCTACCAACAAACTTGAGCTTTTATATTAAATTTTATAAGCGCAATCTCCACTTAACATGCTCAAAGCACTTTAAAAAGGGGTCCCTAACCAACAGCAACTTATAACATGAAGAACGAGACATGACGGCTGTTAGGCGATAATTTTTTTATTTTTTTTCTACAAAGAAAAACGCTGTTAACACCAGGTACTTTTTTTAACACCTGAGTATGGTGAGAGAATGTGAGAAAGAGCCTTTTCCAAAACTCAACTATATGCCGAGCGAGGCCTCGAACCCAGGACCTTCCGATCGAAAGCGAGTGTCGACCACAAGAGCACATAGCGGCACAAACTATTGGGAGGCCCATTCTCTCCTTTGTTCAGAATAAATAAAATACAATTCTTTCTTATTGTCATGAGACATCATTTATCCCGTTGTGTTTGTTGTTTAGAATTCTGAAAAACATGTTTGAACAGGTTTTTTAAGTTGCATCGTTTTTTGCGACAAAAACGATTAAAGCACATTTTAACAGGCCAAACTCTCAAGTCTCAATTAAATTTCAGATGTTTATCTTTTTAAAAAAAAAATTATTTTTTTTTCTTTCTTTTTTGATTTTGATTTTCTAGTCCTGGAGTCGGAGGGGCGAATACTTCCAAAACCCCCAACCCTTCGAGTCAATATTAAACGCTTGAAGCAAGACCTGGGCCTACAGCAAAGGGGATTCAGGGTCGTCTTGGCAACAGCTGAGAAGCTGAAACCAGGTCTTTACAACTTTGCCTGGTGACAGGAAGTACGACAGTGAATTTTTACCTAATATGGCTGACGTTTTTATGAGAGTTTTTATGATGTCAATTTTTCAACCTCAGTGAATTAGCAGGTTTATATAATCCATTTCCGTAGCTTCCACCATGATCAATGCTCTTTTTTTATGATATGAATTTTTCCTCCAACAGGCCCCCACGAACAAAATTCCTATATCATAAAAGCACAAATTAACCTGCGTACGGCCAACGCTCGACAAAATTGAGACTGTCCCAATTTGACACTATGAGAAAAACTTAAAAGACAAAAAAAAATGGACTGTTTGTGTGTATGGAAATGAACTTGCATGGCCCAAATTTTGCTTTTGACTAGCAAATTAGAACAATAATAAAAATAATGAAACATTTAAAAGCGCACACTTTCACTCAAAGGTGCTCAGGGTGCTATGAAAAAATAAATAAAGAAATGAATAAGATATTTTGAAACAAACAAAAAACAGTTCAAGTTACAGTCAATAGTTAATCAATGCAAAAATTTAAAAATATACAACAGACTAAAAGACATGTGAAAAAAAAGTTCTGTTTTCAGATTCGTTTAAAAATTTCAAATGAAGGGCGGGATCTAGTTTTAAAACTTATCAAATTCCATAACCGAGGGCACGATACAGAAAGCTTTACTCCTTAAATTTCTATGAATTTTAATTCACGTTAATCAATAAAGAATCACAGATCTCAACGCTGGGACTGGTTTATAGGAACAAGGAATGGAAAAGGCTCTAAATCTAGAATAATTATATAATAGTCCCCAAAAATAACCGCTGTTTTGGGTCATGTGTGTTAGGGTGTCCCATTTTAAGCTCTTTGACAAGATTGGCGTTATGTTATTGTCGTAGAGTCTTTCTAAATATAAAAATTGAATTTGTAGGCTTCATTTTATTAGACGAGGACGGATACTGTTGATGTTTCAGTTTCTCCTTTATAAACAAAACAGATGAATGAAACTCTACAGACGAATGGTTTAATTAGCAGAACATCTGCGATGCACCTTAATAATTATAAAGACACCTGAAATCCCTTTTAGAATTTGATTGCTTTCCTCTTGATATTTTATTTATGGGCTCTTTAAAAAACTTTTTTAAAAATCAGTTGTGATAGCTTTACTTCATTCGCCTAGAGTTTCCCCTTTAGGGATTACTTTCAGACCTGTCTACCCCCTACGAAAAATTCGTAAAAATACGAATTTTTGGCTTCAACAACAGAAATAAATAGACGTTTTTTAATTTCAATACAATGTGTTAAAAAGAAAACGTTGGTGCCAAAAAAGCATCTTTTCAGGTTTTGAAGGCAATTAATATTGCTAAGGTAAAATATTAATTTGTAAAGTTAAATATAGTAACTTCTATTTCTGCCCTTTGAAAACTAACCAAATTTTTAACTTTTCAAGTAGGCAGGTCGGACTTAAACTTGAAACAACCTTGGGCAATTTGTCGATTGTTTTCTTTCATGGCCGTGCATTAATATTGTGTCAGTGCACGACATAATCAGGCAGAAGGTAAAAAATTTTTATTTTTCTGAAAGAATATGCTCCCCAGATCATTTTGTTTATTTAAGTAAAACGGGAGATTTTTCATGAAGTTATGGCAGATGTAGGGGAAAGATATCCAGCAACCTTTTCTCAAATTTCATACTTTTTCAACTTGACTAGCTGTAAAAAAATACTTAGAAGTGAAATTAAGCTTTGATATGTCCCAAAGATGTACAAAAAGGATTGATTTACGACAAAAACTTAATTTTGATAAAAAATGACATTCTAACTAAACTTGGCAATATCTCATTTCAACCTTTTCACCATCGGACTAATTATGTCATTCACGTAACATTAATACTGCTAATGGTAAAGTATTAATTTGTAAAGTTTATTATAGTGACTTCTATTCCTTCCCCTGAAAACTACAAATTTTTAACACTTCAAGTAGGAAGGCTGGATTTAAACTTCAAGACAAAATTGTGGGATTTGTTAATTGTTTTTTCAGGGCCGGGCATTAATATATTGCGACCAGATGTTAAGAGAAGTAAGCTTATATAACCCTAGAAGTATTTCCAGAAATTATTTTTTACTCTGCGGAGAGCCCTTTCAAAGATCTCTCATAGAAAGTATTTTTAATAATTTTTTATTTTATTTAATTTTTCTATTCATTTATTTATTAATTAATTTAAAGATTTATTTTTTTGTTTCGATAATGATTTTTTTTTTTTTTTTTATCTGTCTAATCGTACGTCTATGTGGCTAGTGGTGTGTGACACTTGCTTTTTGGATCAAAGGTCCATCCCGGTTCAAGCCTCCCTCGATGCATAGTTGAGTCCTTGGAAAAGACCCCTTTACCACATTCTCTCACCGTGCTCATGTGTGCTCATTGTAAAATGAGCCCTGACTTTTAACTGCATTGTATTTTTTCTGAAAAAAAAATTTATAATATCGCCTTTCAGGCGTCGGTCTCGTCCTACATGTTAAGTGTTGCTGTTAGCTAGGCCCCCTTCTAAAGCACTTTAAACATTTATAGTGGATATTGCTCTATAACAAACTCAATTTTTTTTTTTTTTTTTGTTTTTAATTTATATGTTGCTCGTCTTTTAAAACACTTCTAAAAAAACTTCAAATGT
>NW_027623123.1:0-10712 GCF_034508935.2 Berghia stephanieae
TTTCAACCCCTTTTTAGCCCGAGACACAAATTTTTGTCTCGTACTACTTCATAGTCCGCCCATAAAATTACCCCCAGGATCCGATTTCCCCCTATATAAAGTCTGGGGATACGTGTGCTTTTGTCTCAGACTACGAGGCCAATTTATTTTAAGGGGGATTCCCGGAAAAGATGCGTCAAAAATATGAAAAATGGGGTTTAAAGAATTTTTTTAAAATTACTTATTTTTATTTGTTTAAACAAATCTTTTGCAAAAAGATGGGGAGTTTTTACGGAAATTTGGCAAAACTTTCAGCCCCTCTCGACCATTTTTTTTTTTTGCGTTGCAAAAAAACTTGAATTTTGTTTTTGATAGTTTTTTTAAGCCCTCCCGGAGACCCATTTTACTTTTTTTGATGATACGGGCAGGGCGGTAACTGGGTTATTTTTTTTTTTTGAAAAATTTTCTGTTTGTTTGATGTTTAGTAAGGGGAACGTTCAATTCCCCCAAAATAGGAAAGAAATTTTAAAGGGGTCCCCAAATATAATTTTTAAGAAGTTTTATTTATATTTTTTTAAATTTTTAAAATATATTTTAAAAATTTTATATATAAAAATTGTTGTTTTATGAGTTTTGGTGGGTACTCGTAGGTACGAAAGTGCTCGTAATGAGGTTAGAGAAAATATAAAATATAAATGCACCCTTATAGGCCGAGGCGTTGTTTCTGGGGTTTTTATTCCAGTCCTCATCTGGTAATGCCCTGAAAAAAAAATTTTGTATTCCATCAGGGTTTCCTGTTCCGTTTTTGTAGTGGTGATAAGTGTTGATTTAATGTAGTAAAATTTTATTGTGGGTGCCCCCTTTTGCTTTATTATGGTGTGGTGTGTGTGGGGTTGGTGTGTGGTTGTGTGTTGGTGTGGTGTGAAATTTGGGGGTTTTGATATTTTTTTTTGGGGAACACACATCATATATAAGAATAAAAGGGAGGACCCACAACATTCATACAATCAACACAATACCACACAAATGGAAGGGAAAGGGAAAGCCCCTCTTTTGAATAAAAATTTTTTTTTCGGAATTACGCCGTGGGCGGGAATCCCACAGAAATGAACGTCCGGCATATAATGTTTATGACAATTATTTATACAAATTAATAATATTATTATATTTATATATATTATAAAAGTTCTCCGGGAGCCGCCCCTTTTTCATAAAAACAAAGGAAAAACACCCCCTTTAAATTCTTTTTTTGCTGCATGGTGTTCGAATTTTTAAGCCCCAAATGTGTTTTAAATTAAAATACTATTTTTTTTTTATACCACACACGTTCGGACTCTTTTATCCAATTATAAAAAAGTGTTGGTATGGGTTCTTGGTTTGCATTTTTTCATTTTTGTGCATTTGCTATATAATATATAATATATATAAATATATTAAAAAAATTTTTTTTAAAATATAATATATATATATAATTGTTGATAAAATATATTTTATTTGTTGCCTAGATTTAAATTTTGTTTTTATAACATTTTTTGCATGCCACGTCTGAAAACTTTTATTTTTTTTATTATTATTTATTGATGAAGATCGAAGTTGAGCACTTGTCTTTGTTATTGTATTTTGAAAAATCCGCGTTCGAGTGATTCTCCATTACTTATTAACCAGATATAAACTTTAAGGCTACACGTAGTTTTTTGTGTTGGGTTTGTTATACTTCCGGATGGCAAAGTTGTGAGCTTCTTAGCCAAGCACTACTATTTTAATATTATTCATGCAGGATTTTTAACCTTTATCAAAAAAATTTTAAAATCACCTTTACGTGCGGGTTTTGGCCTTAGGGATGACACGTTTTGGACCGGAAAGTCCTTTGGGTTTGAGCCTCGTCGGCGGGATAAATTTGTCCAGTAAAAGACTCTTTCTCACATTCTTCCCCCTTTTTATACTCAGGAGTAAAAGGTACCCGGGCGTTTACAGTGTTGTTCGTCCGGGAAAAAAAAGTCTTAACACGTGTGTTAATCCTACTTTAAGTGTTCTTTGGGTTGGGGGGCCCCCCCTTTAAAAAGGGGTTTTTGAGGACGTTAGTTGATATTGCTCTATATAAAAAGTCAAATCTTTGTTTTCTTCTTTTCTTTTTTTTTTTTTTTTTTTTTTTTTTTTTTTTTTTTTGTTGTTTTGTTTTGTTTTGTTTTTTTGTTTTAAAGGGAAAATAAAGAGAGAAAGATTTGAATTTGCAAATCTTATTTTTTATTTGGACCCCCCCTAAAAAACTGTTGAAAAATGGGGTTTTCCCGGGAATTTTGACCATTGAATTTATCCCCAAAAATCTCAGATTGTGTTGAGTTATATATTTATTGGAAAGGAATTGTTTAAAATTTTTTAGGGGGGCGAATGCAACAATTTAATTTTTGACAGTTTAACTTTTAAATTCGGTTTTTAAAGCATCGGGTTTCGTTGACAAAAAACCTTTTTCGAGACGAGGGTAAATTTTTAAATTTTTTTTTTAAAAAATTTAACCTTCTGTTGGCAAAAAAAAACCCAAAATCCCCGCGTATTCACCGTAATTATGGAAACCAAAAAAAAAAGGCCTCACCCTTCGCGTACCCATACCCGCGTCAAATGCACTTGTCCGTGAGTTGACTCAATCAAAGACGCGGGAATTCTTTTTTCGTTTCAAAGCGTGATTTTCGAAACAATGCTCGGCCCCGTGAAAGCTGCGAGTTTTTTTGGTGAGTTGTGTTTGTAAATTATCATTATTTGGTTACCCAGAAAAAAGTGCGGCTATGTGGTCTAGTGGTATGACACTCGCTTTCGGGTCGGAAGGGCTGGGTTCGAGCCTCATCGGGGCATAGTGAGCCTATACTCCATTCTTCAGGTGTAAATGGTAAACCCGGCCGTAAAGCGCCGTCTCTGCCCCCCCCCAAAAAGTTAACGCCTGCTTGGGGTATGTTGTCCCCAATGTTGAATGTTGCTGTTTGGAGGGACCCCCCTTGCAAAGCGCTTTTGAGCACGTTTATGGATATTTTGCTATTCATAATTTTAAAAAACTCAAAATAGGGGGGGGGAAAAGGGGGACTTCAACCCCTTTTCTTTTCTGGGTCCAAAAAACGCTGGAAATGGGACAATCAACCTTTTGAGGACTGATTGAATATTTTAACATTGAATCATGAAAAGTTATTAAGTAAACTCTTTTAGTACCGGTCTATGATATATGCGTTGGCTAAGAAGCTAAAAATTGCCTCCGGAAATTATAATGAAAAAACACAAAACTAGTGTAACCTTTGGTTAATACAGTTTAGGAAAAAATCTAAAAAGCGGGTGGCAAAAAGCATAATAAAGACAGAAATGACTCAACTCTATTTTAAAAAATGTTTTTTCTTTTTTATTATTTTATTATTTTATTTTTTATTTTTTCTCTCTCATCATCTGTCTCCAAGGTACCCGGGATTCCCTCCCCACTAGAAGTAATCCAACTTACAAACAAATCCCCGGGAAGGAGGTCCCCGAATTTTTCCCCTCGGGGGTTTCCCAGCTAGTCCCTTCAACCTGCAGAATTGGACGTCAAAATTCGGACTAATGAAAGGGTGGTTGAGTAATTAAAATCAAGGTCAATGCCGTCGACGTGGCAGGGACAAAGGAGTACACTCCGGGAATTCAGCGGGGCAAAGTCTCTTGACGATGTTAACAGGCAGTGACGAACGGCCAACGTTTTGACTGGCAACGGGTCGGGGGGTTTTGGGATTACAAGTATTAGTCTTTTTTTAACCCAGGTGAAAATTAATTCACTTTTGGGGTTCTTTCCCTTTCTTTTATCATTTTTTGGTTTTGTTTGAAAATGTTTGTTTTAGAATTTTATAAAATTTGGGTTTTTGGGTCTTGTGGGTAGAGCTGCTCGAAAATTAGACAATAAAAAAAAAAAAATTCCTCACTATTGTCAGCCAAAACTTTCGTTTCGATATTTTCACCCAGTTGGCAACTGAGGGACAAACGTGAGTAAATTTTATTTATTTAAATTTAATTTATATATTATATATATATTTTTTTATATTTTAAAATTAGTGTGGTGTGTGTGTGGTATGGTAATTTTGGGGGGAAAGGGGGGATGAGGGGGGGGGGGGGGGGAACGTTTTTTTATTTATTTATAAAGTAATTTCCCCCCACTGCAGCAATGTTTCAGTAGTTGATGTCAGCCCCCCGCAACGGCGGCCTCGGGTCTAAAAAAGAAAATATCACTTTTTTTTCTTCAGTGGTAAAACTTTTCTATCCTTGGGATGAGAATGTGAAAAGTCAAAACTTGTAAATTTTATGTGTGTTTTTTTTTTCCCCTCTGGATACGTTTTTATACTTGGGGAAAATTTCATAGGGGCGTCCGCCATTGTTGCGTAGTTAAAGACAGTGGTTATATGTTTCCATTTGTCATTAGAGGGAAGTCTTTGGACTGTTGAAGAGTTTACAAAATTAAAGGTATCTAACTGAGATCAAATCACTTTGATGGGGGTGGGGACCTGACCTCATAGGGGACAGGGGGGGGGGGGGGGGCATCTTGTCTTTACCACTTCTGAGGGAGGGTGGAGACCCTGACCCCCAAGGGGGGGGGGGGGTCATACTTTCTTCTACCCTTATATCTTTTTTTCCAAAAATTTTTTTGTCTTTGTTTTGGAATAGAGATTTGGTTTTTTTCCCGGGTCCGGCCAATGCCCTGCTGAGAGAGAAACAGTCAAATGTATAGTTAGTTTTGGGGGAATGATATTTTTTTTATTGTAAATTCATCTCTTGTTATTCACGTTTTATGCTTTCTTTATTTTTTTAAGTTTTGGTAAAACTTTTGGAGTGTGTTCACTTAGGGGGGACTGTGCTTGTGTCTGGAGAGTTTTAGTGATCTCAAACAAGTACTTTAGGGCTTTGGAATCTACACCTTTTTCTTATTTAAAACCAACCCCCTTTTGTCTTCACTTTTTTTTGTTTTTTAAATTGTAATTCTAGAACTTTTTACATCTCTTTTTTCTTCCTTTTTCACCCTGATAGGCCCTTTAATGTTTGCAAGCGCCGAAAACCCTTAAAAAAACAAAAAAAAACCTTCTATAGATGTATTATTTTTTTAAAAAAAAAATAAAAATCCCTTTTTTTGCAGCGGGCCATGGATCAAACACAGGAATAAAATAATCCACAACAAGTTGTAAAATGTCAACGGAACACCAGGTTGTTCAAGTGAGCTATTGGGGGGTTATAATTTTGCCAAGGAAAAAAACGAAGTTGTGGAGCGGCGCTTCAAACCGGGCCCCTTCCGGGTCACAGTGCAATGCCTGAAATACTTCGCAACTTTTTATTATTATTATTATTATTAATTATTATTTTATTTATTTTTTTATTTTAAATTTTTATTTTTTTTATTATCATTAATTATAATTTTTATTTTTTTATTATTATTATTATTTTTAAATATTTTTAGTTAAGTGTAGTGTTTTAGTAGTAAAATTAAAGTGGATTTGTAGTATAGTAGTAGTTTGTAGTAGTGGTAGTAGTAGTAGTAGGTGTGTAGAAAAGTAGTAGAAGTAGTATTGTTGTTGTGTGTTGTATCGTGTCTTCCAACTATTTTATTATTATTATTAATTTTTTATTATTATTATTATTATTATTATTATTATTTTTTTTTGTTTTTTTATTATTATTATTATTTTTTTATTATATTATTTTTTATTATTTTTATTTTGTTTTATTATTTTATTATTTTAATTATTATTATTAATTATTATTATTTTATTTTATTATCTTTATTATTATTATTTTTTTTATTATTTTATTTTATTTTATTATTTTAGTAGTAGTAGTAGTAGTATATAGTAGTAGTAGTGTAGAGAGTAGTAGTAGTAGAAGTAGTAGTTGTTGTGTTTTTGTAGCGGGTATAGCAGTATATAGTAGTAGTGGTTAGGTCTAGTTTAGTGAGTAGTTAGTGTGGTTGAGTAGTAGTTGTATAGTAGTAGTTAGTAGTAGTTAGTAGTAGAGTAGTATAGAGTAGTAGTAGTAGTAGAGTTTTAGAGTAGAGTAGTAGTGTAGTAGGAGTGTATTAGTAGAGTATTTAGTTTTGTTGTTGTTGTAGTCGAGTAGTATAGTAGTAGTAATAGAAAACTGTATAGTAGTAGTATGTAGTAGTAGTGTATAGTAGTGTAGAGTAAAAAAAAAAAAGTTAGAGTAGAAAATGTAGTAGTGTGTAGTATAGGTGTAGAGTAGTAAAGATGTTAGTAGTTAGTGTAGTATAGAGTTAGAGTAGTATTAGTAGAAAAGGGTGTAGTAGTATAGTAGTTGGGGTTTGTAGTAGTAGTATAGAGAGTAGTGTAGTATTTAAAAGTAGTAGTAGTATTTGATGTAGTAGAAGAAGTAGTTAGTAGAAATAAGTAGTAGTAGTATTGTAGTAGTAGAGTAGTAGGTAGTAAAGTAGTTTAGTAGTGAAATAGTAGTAGTAGTAGTGTGTGTTGTGTTTTTGTAGTGTGGTATATGAGAGTATAGTAGAGTATAGTAGTTAGTATAGTAGAATAGTGTTAGTGTAGTAGTATTTAAGTAGTAGTGATAGTGTATAGTATGAATAGTTGTAGCGTATAAAAAAATAGCATAGTAGTAGTTGTAGTCGTTAGTAGTAATATTTTTTAAAGTAGTAAGTATGTGTAGTAGTATAGTATAGTATGTAGTTTTTTAGTGTATAGATATAGTAGTATATATCGGGGTAGGAATAAAACCTAAAGCAAATTTCCCCGGGGATGAAAAAGGGAATTTCATTTTTTTTTTTAAAAATTATTTCATTATTTCTTTATTTCTTTTTTCTTTTTTTTTTTTATTATTTTCTTTCTTCCTTTCTTTTTTTTATTTTTATTATTTATAAATTTCATTCGGTTTTGTCGAGGTCCAATGAGCCTTTAAAAGCTTTCCTGTGGTTTGCCTTGGAGGGGGCCCAAATGGGTTGGGTTTTGGGGGTCATAATGGGGGTGCTCTTTTTTCATCGCGGAAAAAAAAGGTAAAGGTTTAAATTACATTCGTATTAACTTCAATTTTTTTATATATATTTATTTTAGTTTATTTTGATAAATAGGTTTGGTGTGTCGGTCACATGATAGTAAAAATGATAACAATAATTAAAAATGATAATATTAATAATAATTTAAAAATAATAATAATTAAAAATAAATAAAATAATAATAAAATAAAATAATGATGATGATGATTTATGTGTGATGATGATGATGTGATGATGAGATATGATGATGATAATAAAAATGATAATAAATAATAAATAATAAAAATAATAATAATAATAAAATAATAATAATAATAAAAATAGCAATAATAAGATGAGATGATGAAAAAAAATAAAATAAAATAATAATAAATGATAATAAATAATAATAATTTAAAATAATAATAATAATAATTAATAATAATAATATAATAATATAAAATAATAATAATAATAAAAATTAATAATAATAATAAAATAATAATATAATAATAAAAAATAAAAAAAATATAATAAAAATAATAAAATATAATTTGAAGAAGAAGGAAAAGAAGAAAAGAAGAAGAAGAAAAGAAAAAAGAAGAAGGAAGAAGAAGAAAAAGAAGAAGAAGATTTCACTTAACCCGCCACTAAACCCCTCTCGACATCTGTCGGTTTCAATCATCCTGTTTTGTTGATAAAGGGGAACCCGAAACTGCTTTGAGGGTTTTTTTTTAAATTTAAATTTAAGCTTACATTTAAACCACATTATTATTTAGTTTCAAAAGGTTTTTTTTTGAAAAATTGGGCTTTTTTAAAAAGCGCATATCCCAATAAACGTGCCAAAACGCTTTACAAGGGGGTTCCCCGGCAACGCAAATTTAACATTTAGAACAAGACATACGTCTGTAAGGCGATATTTTCAAATTTTTTTGGACAGAGACAACGCTGTTTAACGACCAGGGGATCATTTTCACGGAGTACGGTGAGAGAAAGTGAGTAAAGATCCTTTTTCCAAGATCAACTATGCGCTGAGCGGGAAGTGGAACACGGCCTTCGGGTCCCAAAGCGAATGCAACCCCCAATAACATAGCCCCCAAGATAAAATAATCCTATTAAGAAGAGACGTAAAATCAAGTTTTTTTGGGCCCATATTTTTACTTTCCCAAACTGGGGTTTTCCGCTAATACCGTTTTGAGTTGTTGGACACATAGTGACCCCCCCCCCGTCTCAAAAAAGGGTTTTTATGCCCGGGTACACCGTACCCTCGTTATGTTTTGCCCGTACTGAAACCCAAGGAGGGAGTTTTACTCATTTTTAGGTTTTTGCACCGTTTTGTGAATTGCGTAGAGGCTCATGGAAACCCCGTTATTTTCATTGGTTAAAAATATTTAAAACAATCACGTTTGTTTCTTTTGTGGCAAAAGAGGCTTTTTGAGCTTTTTTGGCAGGTCAGGATAACTTTCGAAGGCCACGGATAACCTGGTGGGGAAAAATGAATTCATTTTCCACAAAGATCCTCGGGTTTAATTTTACGCAGAGGGGTATAAAATTTTATTTTTTGCTTTACAAAAAGTTCAAAAGGGCCAATTTTTCATCATTCTATTCTCTAAAATTTACTTTTTTGGGGGCTGAATCTTCCGACTAATACTTAAACCCTTTTTAAGGGGAGTCCATATAGACTTTCGACTAAATCTTCATATTAAAACTTTAGACTTTCCAAAAAAAAGTAAATGTATCCCTGCCTCGGGAGGGCACTCGCTTTACACGAAAAGGGGGCAAAGATCGATCCGGGGGGGGCTCGACATTTTTTTTTTAAATCTGACCCCCCCCCCCCCCCACCCGCCCTCTCCCACCAAAAGTGAATTTGGGAGGAACGTTTGATTTTTTGGAAAAAAGCTTTCGATAGACTAGGTTCTATCCAAGGATGGCAAGCAATTTCTATTGCTGTTTTTCACGTAAAAAAACCGGGTTAAAATTTCCCGGGTTATTTCCCCAAAAGGTCTGAAGGCTACTTTTAATAATTTGTATTCCTCCTGAGGGCGAGAGACGCATCGCACAACCAAAATGGTTCTCTCTTATAACTTTTCCGCCGGGGACGCACAGCTATGGGGGACGTCCATAAGGGGCGCTCCTTCCCAATCTCATTCCCCATAGCTCGATTCCTTTCCTCCGAGAAAACTGACACAGATATTTTGTTGGAGGGAATGATGTCTGTAAAGGCCTGGACTTGGATGTGATGTATGATGATTGATGAGATGTATGTGATGATATGAGATGATGATGAGATGGGTATGATGAGATGATGATGAGATGGTTTATGATGATGTGAGGGTGAAGATGTGATGATGAGTTTAGTGATGTGATATGAGATGTGATGATGATGATGGAGATGGGGTGATGGGATGATGATGAAGATGGATGATGATGATGATAGGATTTTATGATGTGATGAGTGATGAGTTTTGATGATAGAGATATGAAGGTGTTTATGAGAGTGATATGATGATGATGTGATGTATGAGATGATGGGTGATGATGATAATGATGAGAGATGATGTGATGATATGGGGTTTAAGTGATTTTATGATTTAGATGATGAAGGGGGGGTGATATGATGATGATGATGTATGATTTTTAAAAAAATTCAATCATTGCCCCACGTATGTATAACTTTGACGGAATTGGAAAAAAATTTTACAATCTTTTTTTCCCCCAAAAGCAGGAATCTCACGGAAAATGTCGAAGAAGAAATAATGCCCCGAAGAGGAAGAAGAATTTTAAGAGGAAGGCGAGGAAGAAACTGTAAATTTCAAAAGACGAAGGGGGGAAAGTGGCCCCGATCCATCAGTTAAAACAACCTTAAAAAAAGTGCTCTGACGGGGGGGCGTTTGGTCGTTTAACTCCTAGGGTTTAAATCAATGAAATTGTGAAATTGAATGAAAGTTTCAATTAATTTACCAAAAAAAAAAAAAAACAAATCAAATGAAAATTTTGGGTTCACTTTTAAACAAAAAAAAGGATGAATAAAACACCGATGTATTTTTTTTTATATTATTTATTTCTTCGAGCTCGACCAACATTAGTTCGTCCCTGTAATCAAAAAAGACAACACCCAAGCCAGCTTTTGGTTACATCTTTTTAAGGGGCTTTGTTAGCCCAGTATCCACAAAAAGGGCCCAAAAGCCCTTTAAAAAGTTTTCCCGCCGCCTAAAATGTAAACATAGATAGACGCCCGTTTTGCGATTTACAAAATTTTTTATTTTCCGAGAAGACAACGATTTACGGTCAGGTCCTCATTTCACCCGATTCGGGGGGAAATGTTGTAAAGAGCATTTTTTCAAGGATTTTCCCCAGCCCAAGCGAGGGTCGAACCCAAAACGTTTGATCCCAAAGGGGTTTCCCCTAAGGACCCCCATAGCCCAAGTATTTCATTGGGGTTTAAAATATTTAAAAAACTCCGATTTGTTTTCTTTCGTGGCAAAAAACTGGCTTGTACGTATTTTTTTGGGTCATTCAGGCTTGATATAACTTTACGAGGGTTATAGTTTGACGTTATTTTTTGATGTTTGAGCTCGTCGTGAGTTGTCTTTAGGCCAATGAAAAAAGTTAAGAATGAATCAAAATTAAAATTTTTGTCTTTTTAAAAAAACATATTTATTTCATCGTTTATACATAAAAAAAACTTTTAAAATGACAAGAAAAATAAATTTAATAAATTTTTATTTTTTAAAAAAAAATATGTGTATAA
>NW_027623124.1:0-7500 GCF_034508935.2 Berghia stephanieae
GTCAAAGTATTTGTGATGAGCTATTATTGGCAAGTACAGGAAGGTGAACATGAAAATTAATCCAGTGAGCGCAATTTATTGATTTGCGTGTGTGTGTGTGTGTGTGTGTGTGTGTGAGTGTGTGTGTATGTGTGAAGAGGGAGGGAGAGAGAGAGAAAGAGGGAGAGAGAGAGAGGGAGAGAGAGAAAGAGAGATAGATAGATAGATAGATAGATAGAGAGCGAGAGAGAGAGAGAGAGAGAGAGAGAGAGAGAGAGAGAAGAGAGAGAGGAAGAGAGAGAGAGAGAGATTTGAGCTATATTTGTTTGAAGAGTTTTTTTTAGCCATGGTATATTTTTAAGGTTGTTTACCAACGGATTTATCATCATTATGTATATACTTGCGATCAAAAGAAAGTATACACATTTAAAATCGTCATTACTTTTTTATCAGTTGGCGAAGGCTAATGAATTTCCACTGAGTTGTTTACCATTATCTTTTCTGTGTACCGATAGTTGATGGGGGGAAAAAAAGTCTCGACTGCACCCGAAATCGATCTCAGTCCCTTATTACGTATCAAACTGAGCTATCTGAGCACCTCCCTCCCTCTCCCCCAGTATACAATAAAAAAATAATTCCTTTAAAAAAAAACTAGCTCCTTCCATCCCCACCCCCATCTCTCTCTCTCTCTCTCTCTCTCTCTCTCTCTCTCTCTCTCTCTCTCTCTCTCTCTCCCCTCTCCTCTTCTCTCTCTCTCTCTCTCTCGTGAAATGTGTCGAAAATAACACGCAACAAATGCTTTAAATCAGGTATTATTACTTTATTCAAACAAAGCAGTAATTTAAATAAAATGCGATTTTGAGGGGAAAACGAAAGAAGAAGAAGAAGAAGAAGAAGAAGAAGAAGAAGAAGAAGAAGAAGAAGAAGAAGAAGAAGAAGAAGAAGAAGAAGAAAAAGAAGAAGAAGAAGAAGATCAGTGACGATTCATATAAAAATCTGAAATTCTATCAATGCGTATTCGGTAGTGTAAATAACAAACAAACAAACAAACAAATAAAAACTTTAAATAAATAAATACATATTTCTAGTCAAGAATGGACATATGCTGAATTCAATTAATATTTTGGGGAAAAGAGATTTCTTTCTATATTCATTTGACAAGTCCCTTCGCTGATTTCAAAAAATTAACTTGAATTTTGCATTGGACACTGTAAAACAAAAAAAAAAAAAAGTAAAAATACAACGAGCCAAAATTTCTCATTTCTTCCAGTGGTAAACTTCGATAAAAATGACTGAGAAATTCTTTTTAAAACGAATGAAAATGGAATTTAAAAACAAAACAAAACAATGCCAAAAAATTTTTTTAAAAAAGAAACAAACAAAAAACAACAAAATTCAAGTGAAGTAAATGACGGACCCTAAAACCCACATAAAAATGCTGAGGGAATTATTTTTAGTCAAAAACTTCTATTATAGAGAATTTTCTGCTGTTATTACATATTTTGTTTGCTACCATTTGGTAAAATTGACTATAGTTTTTAATCCATAATCCAATGTAAATTTTTCAATAAATGAATACTTTTCCTAATAAAAAAATAAACAAATTAATGGATAAAAACGTTTTAAAAAAATAAAAAGTATAAATAAATAAATAATCTGGCACACAATTTAGATATAGAACATATTAATATGCTGTGCTGACTTTAACTTTAATCAATAAATATCACATAACGTCCATGTGAATGTAAATATGTTTGTTTTTGTTTTTAAGGGTTTTACAGCGCTTGCAACACATTTAGGTTATATCAGCGCCAGTAAAAAGGAAGAAAATGGGATAGTAAAAGTTCTAGAATTACAATTAAAGCACCCAAGAAAAAGTAAGACATAGGGAAATTGGGAACAAATAGGGATCAGATGTAGATTCCAAGAGCACACCACCAATGTACTTAGTTTGAGATCACCTATAAGTCTCATCCGGACACAAGCGCAAAATCCAACAAAGAGGAATACACTCAAATGCTTACATTATACATTAAAAATAACAAATATAATAATACATAACAGAGAGATGATTTACAAGGAAAAAAATATCATCTCCCAAAACAATAACTATGCATTTGACTGTTTCCCTCTCAGCCAGGACTTCGACGAGGGCCAGGAAAAAACCAAGTAATTTCATCCCAAGACAAAGACAGAAAGCAAGTTGGAAAACAGATATAAGGGGATAGAAGACACAGTATGTACCTCCCTGTCCGCTATGGGAGGTCAGGAACCCCACCCAGTGAATGTAAATAAAATATCTTTCAATGTTAAAATATATCAAATCAAATAATAAACACAAATTCTTCCTGGGTTCCTGGTAGTTAAAAATTGATTATTGCTACCATTTGATTTGAACTGAACAATATTTCCATATTTATTTGCCATTCCAAGATTTTTATACAGAAAGGACGTGCCGAATATTTCTCTGCCGTAGATCTGTCTTTTTTTAGTAATATATTTCTATCTTTTCATTGGGTTTTTTTTTTTGTTGGCCGAAGAAGGGTTATGCCAAAACGTTCCCGTGACGTGTTTGGTATTTTGTTCATTCGTTTTAGAAGCTGTTATAGTCATTTTTGTTTCTTACATTTTACAGCCCACAGCTTCCAGTTCTAGCAGCTTGGTATCACTTTGACATATGATAATGTAATAATTTTACATTTTATGACTATTCATTTACCTCAGGCTAATCAGTTAAGTGATTACGTCAGTGATAATAAAGAGTATTAGCATGACACATTGGATGCAGAGCTGCCAACCCACAATTCCAGTAAAAGGGGATAGGATTTTTTTTTTTTTTTTTAAATCAGGATTTTGATTTTACAATCTGAATTTTTCACCTCCAGTAAAAAAAAAAGAAGAAAATCAAGCAAACCAAAAACAAAACCATTACTACTGCATGGATCTGAGTCATTTAAATAATAAGAGATAAAGAATGACAAGATTGAAATTAAATAGAAATATACCATAAACAATATTATTTGTTTGCTTTTAAGGGTTTTAAGGTGATACAAAGAAAAAAAGGTGAAGATCAATGTTTCACATTTCCCTTTGATCAAAATACGATTTTACAATGACATGGTGATGAAAGGATAAAGGAAATGTTAATGTTAACATGATTTTTTCCCTTTTCATTAAGGTTGATTCAACTTTCTTAAGTAACTGTCAATATCACAGAAGTCATCAGTGGTCAGGTGCAATTTTTTAAAAACCCTTTAACTTTAATTAATTAATCTTTTTTATGTTGGCTGGGTGAAATTAGTTCAAGGAAACTGTGTTCACGGTAAAAATGTGTTCGAGGAAGGAATGGAATGATAACAAAGAATAATACGGAAAAAAATTTGAGACATTTATTATGAAAAAAATATCATCGCCCCAGAAAAAGTACTACACATTTGACTCAAGTGATACTAGGCAGTTAGAAGCTGTGGACTGTAAATAGTAATAAACAAAAATGAATAAAACAGCTTCAAAAAAAAAAAAGAACAAAATACCAAACACAGAACATGTGGGGCTATAAACCCTTCTTCAGCCAACAAAAAAACCCCCAAAAAACCAATGAAAACAAACTGAAAAACCAGATCGACAGCAGAGAAATAGTCGACCATCCTCTCTGTATTTCTCTATATAAACGCTCTATTTTAAAAATTATTTTTGTCTTTTGTTCATTTTTCTAGAGTGATGATTATTGTCTTTCTCCTATATGAAGATTCACATGCTTAAGCAGAACAGCAATTTGAGAATAAGATTTTCCACATACAAAGCATTCAAATGGCTTTTCTCCTGTGTGAGTTCTCGTGATTTTGCAGAGTCATCTTCAGAGAGAAGCTTTTTCCACATGTTTCACAATCAAAAGGTCTTTTCCCAGTATGAGTTGACATGTGGTTTTTAAGACCACGACTTTGACTAAACGACCTCCCGCAAGTTTTACAGTCAAATGCTTTACCGCAAAATGAGCACTCGTATGATATCTCCCCATTGTGGTTTCTCAGGTGACAACTTAGCTTTCCTTTTTGAGAAAATGATTTTCCACAAAATTGGCATTTGAAAGGTTTTACTCCACTGTGAAATTTGAGATGTGTGTTTAGGCGTGAACGGTTAGTGAGTGCCATGTCACATTTGGGACACTTGAAATATTTTTCTCCCTTGCGGGATTCAACATGTTCTAGTAATTCTGTTTTGTGTGTTTCTATATGTTCAAGCAAATCGGATTGTTGAGAAAACAGCTTCTTACACATTGGACACTCAAACGGAGTTTCTGTCAAGTGCATTTTGATGTGGCTCTTAAGACCCAGACGGTGAGAAAATGCTTTTCCATGAGTTGTGCATTGAAGTGGTTTTTCCTTGGTGTGCTTTGTCATATGCAAATGCAGGTCTGAACGCTGAGCAAACATTTTTCTACACAAGGTACATTGAAAAGCCTTTACTCTCGCGTGAATTTTCATATGCCTTTTTAGATTAGATTGCTGTGCAAATGCTGAGTTACAAATTTTGCATTTGACAGGCCGTTCACCTGTGTGTGTCCTGATGTGTTTCTCTAGATTTGTTAGACCAATAAATCCTTTCCCACATTGTTTACATGCAAAGCGTTTCTCACCGGTGTGGGTTGAAAAATGAGCACGTAACATATAATCGGTTGAAAATTTCACACCATAAACTGGACAATGAAATGGATTTTTTAAGGCATTCACTCCATCCTCGTCTTTCAAACCATTTACAGGAATAGATTGAGAAGCTTTATAATCATCTCCTTGTAGAACTGGATGCTCTTCATCATCGACAATATTGACTCTCATGTTCAGCCCAGTCTCAGCAGGCAAATTAAATCCTGAAAAATAGAATTAAATCGATTTCAAAGCTGTTCTCAAAGTTACCATGATATTTATCTTTGATTCAAATAACTCAATTTTTTGCTTTGTAAAGTTATAAATTTGGAAGACAAATTAAAAATGAACACCAAGTGAAGTTTCAATGACACACACAAAAAAAAAAGAGGTGAGGACCAATGTTTCCCCCCTTATTCTTTATATCAAAATTAAAAAGTAAATATAGTAGTCCTTTACAATCATTGGGCCCATGGAGCCAAAGTTGATCCTGCTTTCTATAGTGTGGAACAGACAATAGGAATTGCTTGCTACCCTTTGGAAAGGACACTAGTCTTTAACAAAGTACTTTCCATCAGATCTAACAGACCCTAACTACCCAATCACAATTTCATCCAGGATCAAACCTGATCCCTTTGTGCTCGTGAAGCGAGTGATCTACCAACTGAGTTATTCTGTCCCCTTTTACGATAAAATGGGGATGAAATGATGATGGAACAGTAACAGATTTATTCCCCCGTTTTCAATAAAAGTGATTTACCCCCCCCCCCCCCCCCCCCCCATCCCTATTTCAATATAATTTTTAAAATGAAATTTATATGAAAAGCATCAACCATGCAATAATATGTTGAATTGATGAAGCTGTATAACCTTTAATTTCCTTCTTCTTTTAATTCTTCTAACGCCCCCCGCCCCTCTCTCTCCCCTCTCTCTCTCTCTCTCTCTGTTTCTCTCCCCCCCCCCCCCCCCCCCCCCCCCCTCTTTTTTTTTTTGTTTTTTCGTTTTTTCCTTTTTGTTTTTGTTTTGTATTAATCCTCTTCAATCACTACCTGCCTCAGCCTATGATGACCTATGCTTTAACATTAATCATTTTATAGTAAAGGGACATGATGAGAAAAACAGTAAATATGGAGAGAGAAGTGAGGCAACCATAAAGAGAGAGAGAGAGAGAGAGAGAAAGAGAGAGAGAGAGAGAGAGAGAGAGAGAGAGAGAGAGAGAGAGAGAGAGAGAGAGAGAGAGAGAGTATGTGAATCAGTGAGAGAGAGAGAGAGAAAAAGAAAAAAAAAAGAAAAAAGAAAAAGAAAGAAAATGAAAGAGAAGGAATGGTCCCAACTATACCATTCTCGACGTCCATTGGATTTGATTCCAGCAGCTGTAACCCCAAGGCATCTGGACACACTGACTCTCTGACTCTGGGCATTTTTGTTGTAGTAAACAAGGCCACCAGATTTCTGGAAAGGAAATAAAACTCAGTAAGTTTTGGGTACTTGTTGAAACAATGGATCATTTAACAGTGAAACAAAAAACAAAAAGTGTACCTGGCCATTAGCAAGGCTGTCTCTATCGGGAAAAAAATGGTGTAATGTCTCGACTTACGTGTTAAGTGTTGCTGTTGGCAGCAATTTCTAACAGTGCTCACACTACTATGTGAAGACGATCGACCCAATCAGCAAATTCCTTACCGGATTCGTGCACCATCGCACACCCACATGGAAGCTTTGTCACAACACACAGTTCAACTAGATGCTCTGCAGTTTTGGAGTCTTTCCCACATCGGTTACATGTTGGACAGGTGAAAAGTTCCCACAGATGAAGCGATTTTGCCGTGAGGCAGGCTCTCCACCGAAGTCGATTTGCTACCACCCAGTGTCTCCTCTTACTGGTGGCTTTGGACCCTTTGTAAAGTGCTTTGAGCAACGTTTAGTGGATATTGCACTATAAAAAAGCTCAAGTGATTAAGAGAGAGAGAGAAGTTGTTCCAGTAAAGATTATGCCTACGGGTGTTAAAAAAAATTGAGCTTTATATAAAAAAAACTAAGCTTTATATAGCACAATATCCACTAAATGTGCTCTAAGTGCTTTACAAGGGGTCCCTGGTCAACAGCAACATTTAACATGTAGGATGGGACATGACGCCTGTTAGGCGATATTACCATTTTTCGGACAAAGACAACACTGTTAACGCCCAGGTACTCACTTTACACCTGAGTACGGTGATAGAATGTGAGTAAAGAGCCTTTTCCAAGGACTCAACTATGCGCCAAGCGCGAGCTTGAACCTAGGACCTTCCGATCCGAAAGCGAGTGTCATACCACTAGACCACATAGCCGCACAAGGGTGTTGAATATGCATCCGACCTACTACTATCTACTCACACAAAGATGATCAACAGCTATAATTGCTGAGACACGCAGCACAAAACTAATCTCTGCATGTACCAATCACACAGATCACTTTACACCAGTAGCGCACAATGTAAACAAAAAAAAAAAACAAAAGAAAAAGAAAAAAAAAAAAACAGAAAATGAAAGCAAACAAAACTTTGATAATGCATAGAACATCTCTGTTGACCATGAAATAAGTTAACCTCCCTTAAAGTCAACAAATTTTTGCAGCTTTGAGCTGTTGTCTTGAGCTTCAAGCACTTAATGAATTTAAATATAGCTTTCAAGTCTTTCAACGACATATTGTGTGAAAATAATGTTGTTTTGAAATGGTAGGCTTATACACTCAAAGTGACACCTTTGTAACAAAGTCTATGTGAACAATTTTCAAGAGAAGATTGGTCAATGTTCTCTTTTATTTTTTTATCCATTAGTAAACAAAAACGATTACCATTTACTTTGACATAAGAAAAGGAAAAATAAAACTATAAAC
>NW_027623124.1:12500-15000 GCF_034508935.2 Berghia stephanieae
TGTGAACCTGATGCGTCCAAACAAATTGATTTATCTGGGTGGGACCTCTGGGTCTCCTGAAATTAAAGTGAAATCTAGATTATTAGTAATAGGGATATTTCAGCAAATCTATCTTTTAAAAAAGAATTGGGCATATGCAACTTTCATTTTTGATGTAAACCGTCAGAGAGAGAGAGAGAGAGAGAGAGAGAGAGAGAGAGAGAGAGAGAGAGAGAGAGAGAGAGAGAGAGAGAGAGAGAGATAGATAGATAGATAGAGAGAGAGAGAGAGAGAGAGAGAGAGAGAGAGAGAGAGAGAGAGAAACACACACACAGAGTCGAGAGAGGAAAACGCGAGTATTCCTACTTTACATTTAATTCAAATTATGCAGTGGAATTCATATAAAGTCATCACTCTTAACGCCAACACACCTCTTGTTGGTCTCAAATTTTCTGTTCTTTACCCAAATGTGTTCCACTGATAATGGATAAAGTCCACATTAGTTAAAGTCAACCAATCTGTCTTGTCCAGTGGTGTGGTTATATCAGGATTCCACTGTATTTGAATTCACCCATGCCACTCACCCACCACCTCAAAATGGTATTATGACAGGGTAACTTAATTTTTTTTTAATAACTAAATAAATAAAATAATTGAGCTTTTATTATAGCGCAATATCCACTAAACATGCTCAAAGCGCTTTACAAGGGGTTCCTAGCCAACAGCAACACTTTACAAGCAGGACAAGACATGATACCATTAGGCGAGATTACAATTTTTCAGACAGAGACAACGGCTAGGTACTCATTTTACACCTGAGCACAGTGAGATAATATGAGTAAAGAGCCTTTTCCATGACTCAACTATATGCCGCTCAAAACAGGACTCGAACCCAGGACTTTCCAATCTGAAGGCGAGTGTCATACCACTAGACTACATAGGCGCACTAAAAGTTGAAAAAAAAAAGTCAAAAAGATCTATATTTAGGGTGAAGATCAAGTTTTCAATTAAGGAGAATGAGTGTGAAATTAAAATAACAACAATTTGAGAAGGTGATTCCCCCCATTCTCATATCACTTGAAGGCTTTGCTATTTTACAACACGAGTCTTGGCTTAACCTGATATAATAAAAGTTATGTCTATAGGTAAAAGTTAAGGTTTATTTCATGTAATTATTTATAGAACTCACTACATGTTCCGATTTTATATTGTCTAGGGCAAAATTTGCCATAAACTCCTCCATCTTTATCCTGTCCTCTTCCTCTCACACTCAGATGACTTCTCACAAATCACGTCACTGGGGAACCATTTATAAAGATAACAATGGGTAAGGTTGAGGTAATGATTACATCACGAAAACGTAGACAATGCAAAATTCTCCATCACAAAGTAAAAGTCATCCATAAGAGCCGTTAGAGGCCCGTAGAGCCAGACTTTATCCCATATTCTATAGCATTAATATTAATTAGTTGAGACTGTGCTATTTTTAGAAATATTTATGCTGGAGTCTGGGCAAGGCTAAGGTTATTTCAAAATTCTGACGAAAATAAACTATCTATCTGACGAAAATAAACTATCTATGTAATAAAAATAAACTTTTGAGTTTTTAGTAATTCATTTAAAAACAATTGGAAGCAAAATTCAATTATCTATTCTTGTGTTTATGGTATAAACTTTTTAAAATTGCAATTTGTGTTACAAAGATAGAATCAATTTTCAAAACGAATTATCCACGTTCAGAGAAACATAGCCATTTGTTCAAAATTTATCAATGTTTTATGGGTTTTTATTCTTGATAATCAGTGTTAGCAGGAACTATGTTGTTGATTTCCGTTTGAAATACTTCAAAACATGGATCAATGCATACAGAGCACTGATCTCAGTCAAAGAAGTATGAATTTATCAGTTATTACCAATTGTACAAAAATATCATCATAAAAAAGATTTGCAGTCAAACTCACAACAAACTTTTATCATGCTTAAGAAAATAGTAATCAATACATTAAAGACTGTAACAGCAAGCTTTGCGAGTAAATAAGAGACAGAGAGTGTTAAAGTGGGATGCTGAAAGGGAATCAAAATTAGTCCATGGATACGTGTTGATCTTCCAGTAGCAGTTCTAAAAAAAAAAAACACTTTAAAGTGAGTTTTAAACAGACGATAGAAATTGTTTGCTATCCTTCAGATGCTAAGCTATTGCAAAGTACTCTCCACCATAGCTTTGTAAGTAAATAGGAGAGATAG
Organism: Berghia stephanieae; assembly: GCF_034508935.2. Classification (NCBI taxonomy): domain Eukaryota; kingdom Metazoa; phylum Mollusca; class Gastropoda; order Nudibranchia; family Aeolidiidae; genus Berghia; species Berghia stephanieae. Next base: position 14,724 of record NW_027623124.1, read on the forward strand.
AGATAGGGGTAAATTGGGATGTTGGAAGAGAATCAAATTTAGTCCACAGATGCGTGTTGACCTTCCAGTAACAGTTCTGCGAGTTAAACGGATGATAGAAATTGCTTGCTGAGCTATTGCAAAGTACTCTCCACCATAGCTAACAAACTCAACTGCACAATCACTGCTAGCTGGACAGGGGGTCCGAAAAAAAAAATAATCTCGTCTTCACCTGGGATGGATCCCGGTCTCTCTCTCTCTCTCTCTCCCTCTCTTTCACAAGTGCAATATACACAAC
>NW_027623124.1:20000-28322 GCF_034508935.2 Berghia stephanieae
TGAATGGTAATGTTTGCATTCCCAGCCCATGATATAAAGGCGCTGAATGCTTTCATTGGTGGACACTTTTTAGGCTCCGTACGTATTCTCATTCGTTTAATTCTATGATGGTAACCGTATTAAAAAATATAATTATAATGGGTTTACGGCGCTTGCCAACACATTAGTGTCATATCAGTCCAGTAAAAATGAAGAAAATGGGAAAGCAAAAAGTTCTAGAATTACAATTAAAACACACAAGGAAATGTAAGACAAAGGGGAATTTGTTCAAATAGGAAAAAGATGCAGATTTCAAAAGCACACTATCAAAGTACTTAATTTGAGATCATCTAAAAGTTTCCTCCAGACACAATAAGCTCAGGTCCCAAACCAGAGGGATACACTCAAATGTTTACAAATCATATATACATTTAATATGTAAACAAAACAGTACAGTGCATAACAGAAAGATGATTTACAAACAAAAAGTTTCATTTCCCAAAACGCTAACTATACATGTGACTGTTCCCTCCCAGCTAGGGTATCCGGCCAGGGCCTGGACAAAACCAAGTAATCTCATTCCTAGACAAAGACAGAAAGCATGTTGAAAATCAGATATTGGAGGATAGCATACAAAGTAAGTGCTTCCCTGTCCACTTTTTTATTTTAACACCCCTGACAGACAAGACGTGTGTTTGATGTGCTCTGGATTTTGCCTTTTTATGGAGATAACTGCATCATTTTAAAAGTGAATCGTATATGTAGGAATTCATTGTGACTTTTAATCTATGTGAAAATTGTGATTTTTTTAACAGTTGAAGTTTGTGATATTTTAGAAAATCGGTTTTTTGAGGCCAACACAAACGATATTAGAGATTAGTTCAAGTTCACCAAAACAGTCACCGTGTCAATATTGTCAGTGTACTGTGACAGCTTGTACAGATAGAACTTTAATCACCAGTGTGTCGTGAAATCAAGACTTTTTCCGTGTAGACCATGACGTAACTATAGTAGTTACTCTAGTCCAGCCGTGGTGTAGACAATTTATGGATGTTTCTTGCCCTGTTTATTTCAATGTTATTTTTAGCTCTCAATGTATACAAACCAACACCAAACCCTATTTTTAAATTTAAACAATGATTGTTTTGATCACCCGCGACCGCATAGGGTAAACGTAAACAGAGAATGATACCTGTTCATATTGGTCATAGACCACCCTCCACCACCCACCTGCAAAAACCCCACGAAACAATGATAACACTGCCACTGTCGTTGGCGGCATCGTCCCTATCGTCAGCATCACCACCGTCATCATCGCTGGCATCGTCGTTATCGTTACCACCACCATCACCATCCTCGCTATTGTCAACATCACCACCACCATTATCATCGCTGTCATTGTCTTTATCGTCAACACCACCACCACTATCGTTGCTGTCATCATCGATATCGTCACCACCACCGTCACCACTAATGTCACGACCACCATCACCACCAGTGTCACCACCACCATCACCACCATCACCACCAGTGTCACGATCACCATCACCACCAGTGTCACCACCACCATCACCACCAGTGTCACGACCACCATCACCACCAGTGTCACCACCACCATCACCACGAATGTCACGACCACCATCACCACCAGTGTCACCACCACCATCACCACGAATGTCACGACCACCATCACCACCAGTGTCACCACCACCATCACCACGAATGTCACGACCACCATCACCACCAGTGTCACCACCACCATCACCACGAATGTCACGACCACCATCACCACCAGTGTCACCACCACCATCACCACGAATGTCACGACCACCATCACCACCAGTGTCACCAACACCTCTACCATGATTGTCAGAGTCATCACCATTGCCATCATCATCCTTCGTGACGTCACCATCATCTCATAATTCAGTAAACATAATGTATTTTAATTCTCAGTCGGTCCGAAACAAGTCCTTACAAATCAATGATTTAATTAGTGACTCTAATAGTGACATCGTGTTTATTACTGAAAGGTGGCAAGAAGAAATCGGAGATGAAGTAATCTTACGTGAATTAACGACTGTCACATCCAAGGACATCAGGACGTGGCGGTGGTATTTGTGCAATTTATAATAAATCTATTAAAATAAAATCGGAAAATATCAACACCTTCAAATCTTTTGAATGCACAAAGATCACAGCTTTTAACATTGTGTTTTTATGTTTATACCATCCACCACCATCAAAAGTTAACAAAATAACACACGCAGGCTGTATGCGAGGTATGGAAGACCTTATACTTAAAGAATGATATATTTCTTTTACTGGTCGTCTTATACTTTTAGGTGATTTTAATCTACATTTTGATTCAGCTGACCCATATTCAAAGCGTATGATGAATCTTTTAGCCAACCATAACCTTTTACTGATCGTTTCAACTCCCACCCATAACAAAGGCCATATTATTTTAGATTGGGCTGCAACAAACACTACAACTTGTCCAATCTACAATTTAACCGTACATGATGTAATCATATCCGACCACGTCATCGTTATGTTCAACATAAACAAATCGAAACCACCCGAAGTAAAGTCGCCTGTTACGTCCCGTAACATAGGATCAAATAGAACTGTTTTTTTTTTTTTGTGTGTGTTTTTTGTTTTTAAGGGTTTTACGGCGCTTGCAACACATTAAGGTCATATCAGCGCCAGTAAAAAGAAAGAAAATGGGATAGTAAAAAGTTATAGAATTACAATAAAGCATCCGAGAAAAGGGAAGGCAAAGGGGAATTGGTTCAAAAAAGAAACAGGTGTAGATTCCAAAAGCACTCTATCAAAGTACTTAGTTTGAGATCACTAAAAGTCTCATCCAGACACAAGCACAGTTCCCAACTAAGAGGAACACACTGAAATGTTTACCAATCATATAATATAATGTGTAAACTAAACATAATACAATGCATAACAGAGAGATGATTTACAAGGAAAAAAATATCATCTCCCAAAACTATAACTATACATTCGACTGTTTCCCCCTCAGCCAAGGACTCTGACCAAGGTCAGGACAAAACCAAACAATCTCATTCCAAGACAAAGACAGAAAGCAATTGGAAAACAGATAAGAGGGGATAAAAGACACAGCAAGTACCTCCCTGCCCGCTATGGGAGCAAATAGAACTGAAGAATTCTCCATCAGCGTAGAGACAGAGCTAGCGATTCTTGGATCACAACTTACAGCTGATTCCTATAATGCCACACTGCGCAAAATGCTCGACCATCATGCACCATTGCGCACAAGAAAGGTGACCAGACGACAAACCGCTCCATGACGGATGACGAACAGAATAAATGGCTGCAAAAAGACGCCGTAGAGCTGCTGAACGGCGATGGCGAAAGTCACAGACAAACGAAGATCGTCAACTTTATAAAGATCGAGTTATCATAGTCAAAGAGACCATATCAAACGAACGAAAAACTTACTTTGCTGATAACAATTCCACATGTAAAATCACACGTGACCTTTTTCAAACAGTTAAAGGAAAGAAGAATACAGTTGATAATTACCATTTACCAAAAGATATCCCTGAAGAAAACATCCCAACCGCTTTTTCCAAGTTTGTTTTGTTTGTTTTTAAGGGTTTTACGGCGCTTGCAACACATTAAGGTCATATCAGCACCAGTAAAAAGGAAGAAAATGGGATTGTAAAAAGTTTTAGAATTACATTTAAAGCACCCAAGAAAAGGTAAGACAAAGGGGAATTGGTTCAAATAGGGAACAGATTTAGATTCCAAGAGCACACTATCAAAGTACTTAGTCTGAGATCACCTAAAAGTCTCATCCAGACACAGGCACAGGTCCCCACTAAGAGGAATACAATCAAATGTTTACAAATAAAACATATATAATACATAATACAGTGCATAACAGAGAGATGATTTACAAGGAAAAAAAAATCATCTCCCAAAACTAACTATACATTTGACTGTTTCCCTCCCAGCCAGGGTATCCGGCCAGAGCCAGGACAAAACCAAGTAATCTCATTCCAAGACAAAGACAGAAAGCATGTTGGAAAACAGACATAGGGGGATAGAAGACACAGTATGTACCTCCCTGCCCGCTATGGGAGGTCAGCCAAAATGTATCCATAATTTTAGTATCTTTAATCATGTATCATCTGATGAAGTGAAAGAAATTATCCTGGCCTCACCACCCAAATCTTGTCCCCTTGACCCGATACCAACTAATCTTTTAATGAAATGTCTTGACTGTTTTTTAGAACCTATTACTGTAATCATAAATACATAACTCATTGCAGTCTGGGGCTGTACCATTTTGCTACCCAAAAAAAAAAAAAAAAAAAAAAAAGAGAAGCAATCGTCACTCATTCGACACAATACTGTAGACCACTCAATCCTATGCGATAGGTTTTCTTCTGATTTTGGCATCTCTGGTCCTGTTCTTTCGTGGTTCAAATCATACCTCACCAAAAGGTCCCAGGTATTTAATACCCACACATATGCCTCAGACAATGGAATAATCACCTATACGCCTCATGCAATGGAATAATCACCCATACGCCTCATGCAACAGAATAATCACCCATATGCCTCAGACAATGGAATAATCACACATATGCCTCAGACAATGGAATAATCACCCATACGCCTCAAGACAATGGAATAATCACCTATAAGTATAAGCCTCAAGACAAGAATCACCCATACACCTCAGACAATCGAATAATCAAACAAGAAACGAAGCAAACAGTTGGGGTTTTTTTCTTTTTCTCTTTATTATAAATGCAGAACCATTATGAAAAGGGTTGGTCCAATCTGTTTTGTTTTTTGTTTGTTTTTAGGGTTTTACGGCGCTTGCAACACATTTAGGTTATATCAGCGCCAGTAAAAAGGAAGAAAATGGGATAGTAAAAAGTTCTAGAATTACAATCAAAGCACCCAAGAAAAAGTATGACAAAGGGGAATTGAGAACAAATAAGGATCGGATGTAGATTCCAAGAGCATACCACCAATGTACTTAGTTTGAAATCACCTACAAGTCTCATCCAGACACAAGCACAAAATCCAACAAAGAGGAACACACTCAAATGCTTACATTATACTTTCAAAATAAAAATAATAATACATAACAGAGAGATGATTTACAAGGAAAAAAATATCATCTCTCAAAACAATAACTATGCATTTGACTGTTTTCTCCCAGCTAGGATTCCGGCCAGTGCCAGGACAAAACCAAGTAATCTCATTCCGAGACAAAGACAGAAAGCATGTTGGAAAACAGACATAGGGGGATAGAAGACACATTATGTACCTCCCTGCCCACTATGGGAGGTCAGGAACCCCACCCAGGCTTTTTCCAAGTGTTTTTCAGACAAAGTGAAAATTAAACAAACTAGATCATCATTTGGCTGTTCAAAACGATGAGGAAAATTCGAACTCCCAAAATGTATCCATAATTTTAGTATCTTTAATCATGTATCATCTGATGAAGTGAAAGAAATTATCCTGGCCTCACCATCCAAATCTTGTCCCCTTGACCCGATACCAACTAATCTTTTAATGAAATGTCTTGACTGTTTTTTAGAACCTATTACTGTAATCATAAATACATAACTCATTGCAGTCTGGGGCTGTACCATTTTGCTACCCAAAAAAAAAAAAAAAAAAAAAAAAAAGAAGCAATCGTCACTCATTCGACACAATACTGTAGACCACTCAATCTTATGCGATAGGTTTTCTTCTGATTTTGGCATCTCTTGTACTGTTCTTTCGTGGTTCAAATCATACCTCACCAAAAGGTCCCAGGTATTTAATACCCACACATATGCCTCAGACAATGGAATAATCACCCATACGTCTCATGCAATGGAATGATCACCCATATGCCTCATGCAACAGAATAATCACCCATATGCCACATACAATGGAATAATCACCCATATGCCTCATGCAACAGAATAATCACCCATATGCCACAGACAATGGAATAATCACCCATTTGCCACAGACAATGGAATAATCAGCCATATGCCATAGACAATGGAATAATCACCCATACGCCTCAAGACAATGGAATAATCACCTATAAGTATAAGCCTCAAGACAAGAATCACCCATACACCTCAGACAATCGAATAATCAAACAAGAAACGAAGCAAACAGTTGGGGTTTTTTTCTTTTTCTCTTTATTATAAATGCAGAACCATTATGAAAAGGGTTGGTCCAATCTGTTTTGTTTTTTGTTTGTTTTTAGGGGTTTTACGGCGCTTGCAACACATTTAGGTTATATCAGCGCCAGTAAAAAGGAAGAAAATGGGATAGTAAAAAGTTCTAGAATTACAATCAAAGCACCCAAGAAAAAGTAAGACAAAGGGGAATTGAGAACAAATAGGGATCAGATGTAGATTCCAAGAGCATACCACCAATGTACTTAGTTTGAAATCACCTACAAGTCTCATCCATACACAAGCACAAAATCCAACAAAGAGGAACACACTCAAATGCTTACATTATACATTCAAAATAAAAATAATAATACAAAACAGAGAGATGAATTACAAGGAAAAAAATATCATCTCCCAAAACAATAACTATGCATTTGACTGTTTCCCTCCCAGCTAGGATTCCGGCCAGTGCCAGGACAAAACCAAGTAATCTCATTCCGAGACAAAGACAGAAAGCATGTTGGATAACAGATATAAGGGGATAGAAGACACATTATGTACCTCCCTGCCCGCTATGGGAGGTCAGGATCCCCACCCAGGGTCCAATCTGTCATTACAATACAAATACAACCATAGGAGATTTATTACCAATATGTTAATGTGATACATGCATTGCCTGATGTTGTATGGCCACAGACCTTAATGGGAGCCAAAAAATGGCCATGTGGGTAAAGTAATTTAATTCTTTTAAAATAAATCTAAAATAATTTTTAAAAAACGTCTGCAAGCTGAGCTCAAGGATTGTATTGTTACAGCACAATCATGCATTTAAAGTTTCATTCTTTTACTTTTAGGGGTTTTACAGCGCTTGCGACACTATTACTATTAGGTCATTTCAGCGGCAGTAAAAAAGAAATATGGTAAAGAAAGGTTGCAGAGGTAAAGAAAGGTTTCAGAAATGAAGTTAAAAGGACAGAAGAAGAAGGAAAACAAAAGGGGACGTGTCAAATAGGAGACAGATGATTACACGAGCAGTCCATCGATGTGCATATTTTGACATGACCTTAACTCTCTCCTTAACTTACCAGCCATTTTCAGGATTTTACCCCCAAACTTCACACCTAACTAACACAAAAATAGATGTATGACAGCAGTGCAGGGTTCTCTGCAGCACTATATTATTATATTTGCCTGGACTTTCCAGATAAGCTCAGTACGTACTTTGAAAGACATAAAACCTTAGAAAGACCCAACCCTCCACATGTGACGAATGTAACATGTTTAATCCTTCCCAAAACTAAACATCAAATGAATTACTTTGAATTATTTTAAAAATTAATAATGATTCGTTGTCATCTTAACGGTCTTATTTCAGGCAAACAAGGATTTTGTAGTCCAAAAAATTCAAAGTTTGAGGGGACCATTGCCAAATCATCAACATCACCACACTAGATCTGAAGTTACACGCGCCAAAGAAAACAAAAGATAAAGGTGGCTGGTTCAAATTGGGAAGACAGGATTCAATGAGAATTCCACCAATGTGCCTATTCTAACATTACTTAAAAGCCCCATCCAGGCACAAGCAAAGGATTTCACTATGAATATACACTCAAAGATTACAAGTTCAAAACTAATGACCATAAAGGTACAAGGCAGAGAAATGATTTCCAGAGAAAAAATATCATATCTCCTAAAAAAAAAAAAATAAAGGTATTATAACATATGACCAGAGAAGAAAAAAAACCCAGCAATCGAGAGAGAGAGAGAGAGAGAGAGAGAGAGAGAGAGAGAGAGAGAGAGAGAGAGAGAGATAGAGAGAGAGAGAAAGAAAGAAAGAGAGAGAGAGAGAGAGAGAGAGAGAGAGAGAGAGAGAGAGAGAGAGAGAGAGACAGCAACATAGAAAAGGAAAACATATGGGGAGATAGAAGAGACAACAAGTGACCTTTGCCCACAATGGAAGGTCAAAAGACCCAACCTGCAAATACCATTAGTCTTGTGCGCTTGTTTGTTATTTAAGGATTTTACGGCACTTGTGACACATTTAAGTCAATTCTGCACCAGTAAAATGGAAGAAAATGGGATAATGAAAACATTTTTGTGCGCTTGTCAATGAATAATCATAGTATAATGGCACAAAATTCAGACGTTGGCAATATAGTAT
>NW_027623125.1:0-10710 GCF_034508935.2 Berghia stephanieae
AGGCCAGGATTTTCCTTTTTAACCCCTGAGAAGGAGTGGACATTGTACATTGTGATTCATTCTTGTATTATTGGGGAAATCAGCCATCAAGATTATGATAGGGTTGATAGCGCCAGATCTCATAACCGAGGTGTTCGTATTCAGAGCTCGCGGGCTTCACAGCAGTCAACCGGTTAGGGAATGTAAAATGCCCAAATGCCAGCTAAGCTAGCTTTTTTTGTTTTGCTTTGCCCCACCCTAAGGAACTTGCTAATGCAACATTAAAGGGGCTGAGGTGGAAAATATTGTTGTCCAATCAAGAATTTTCTTTGTCTCGGGTGAGATATTTGCTTTGGGTTGGAAAGAAAGCATTTTCATTGGACCATAAATTTCACTTTGCCCTGTCGATTTGGAATGGAAATGACCATTCAACGCCCACTATTATATATAGGGTTTTTACTAAAACGCATTTTGGGTATGGTAAGCTTTTTTATTATTATGATATGCAGGAAAAAAATTGAGTCTTGACACCATGTAGCTGCAAGGGGGATACCGTATAAGTGGGGCACTGTAATTTGTATCTACTATAATCCTAACGTGCCTAGGACACCCAAACCCAAAAAAAAGAAGTGGTTTCTGTTACTGTTGAAACCTGTTTTAAACTACGTACATTATAAATAGATGTTTTAAAATTTTTCAACTTAAGATTCATAAGTATTTCATACACGTTACATTACATTTATACTTCTATATTTCAAAGTTTTCCCAGTAAAGTACAAAAAAAAACTTAAGTACAAGATGAATTGATACACCATTATACTCAATTTTACAGACATTATGTTATAATTAAATGCTTAACTATATCATAATGCTTTAAATTTTAAATTTTTTAGAAGAACATTATTTCAATGTAAAAAGGCATTGTGCTGTTCAACAATGGTCTAAAATTTTTGTTGACAGACTGTGTCAATGTTATACACTCTTGTTAAAAATGATGAAATATTTTAAATATCAATAAAAACCCCATGATTAAAAAAATAAATGTTATTGCTCTTTTTTGTTTGTTGTTTTTCTTCTTTTCAAAATGTGTTCAGTGGCGGTAATCCCCAGTACAGTAACTGGGTGGAATTCCTGACCTCCCATAGTGGGCAGGGAGTACATCAACTGCATCTTCTATCCCCTTATAACTGTTTTCCAACATCTTTCTGTCTTTGTCTTGGAATGAGATTACTTGGTTTTTTGTCCTGACTGGGGGGGAAACGGTCAAATATATAGTTATTGTTTTCGAGATGGATATTTTTTTTCCCGTAAATCATCTCTCTGTTATGTATTATTATATTTGTTATTTTAAATGTACAAAGTAAGCATTTTGAGGGTGTTCCTCTTTGTTGGATTTTGTGCTTGTGTCTGGATGAGACTTATAGGTGATCTCAAACTAAGTACATTGGTGGTATGCTCTTGGAATCTACATCTGATCCCTATTTGTTCCCAGTTTCCCCTGTCTTCTTTCTTGGTTGCTTTAATTGTAATTCTAGAACTTTTTACTATCACCATTTTCTTCCTATTTACTGGCGCTGAATAACCTAAATGTGTTGCTAAGGGCCGTAAAACCCTTAAAAACAAAACAAACAGTACAGTAACATTTCTGAAAAGAGGAATTGTTCTTTTTATTTTTTTTTTACTAATGAGTTAGGGATTCTGAAGAATGATTGGGTCATCTGTCGTCTGGTCGGTTTGCAAGTTGAGTTTTTCTGCGTGGGTTCCTGACCTCCCATTAGGGGAGAGGGAGGCACTTACTGTGTCTTCTATCATCCTATGTATTTGTTTTCCAACATGCTTCTGTCTTTGTCTTGGAATGAGATTACAATAACATACTTGATTTTGTCCTGGCCGGAATACCCTGACTAGGAGGGAAACAGTGAAATGTATAGTTATGAGTTTTGGAGATGATATTTTTTGTCTTATAAATCATCTCTCTGTTATGCACTATGTTATTTTTGGTTTTACATATGATTTGTAAATAGTTGAGCGGTTCCTCTTAGTGAGACCTTGCTTGTGTCAGGATGAGACATTAGGTGATCTCAAACCAAGTAACAATGATGGTGTGCTCTTGGAATCTCCATCTTGTCCCTATTTGAGCCACTCCCCTTTGTCTTATCTTTTCTTGGGTACTTTATTATAATTCTAGAATTTTGACTACCCCATTTTCTTCCTTTTTACTGGAGCTGATATACCTAAATCTGTCGCAAGCATCATAAAACTTTTAAAAACAAAAAACGAGTCCTCAACAATAAAAAATGTACTTAAAATAATACTAGATTTTTAACGGCATCAAAATAAAATAATCAGACTCAGTGGCCGTCCTATTCAAAGAGAGGCGCCAAAGAGGTAGAGGACACACAGTACACTTTACCGCACATTTACAACTATGATGAAAATAACAAAATCATGTATGTGCCCCTTCCCCTCCCCAAAACCCTTCTTATTTCAATTATAAAACAGAACATTTTCGTCCGAGGTTGCACCAAATTTACTCGGTTCTGCTGTAACCAAGAGAGGGACCAAGATCGATCCTGGTGTAGTCGAGATTTTTCTGATGATAACAAAACAATAATAATAAAAACAATAAAAAAAAAAATAGTAATAATTATTATTATTATTAAAATAATAAAATAGTTAATAATAGTATTAATAATAATAATAATAATAATAATAATAATAATAATAATAATATAATAATAATAATATAATAATAATAATAATAATAAAATTAATTATTATTATTATTATTATTGCCTCATCAGGGTGAAATGACTGGATACAAAAAAGGAGGAAATATTTCAGCGAGTAGATCAAGATCCATCCATGCGACGATAACCTATAAATTTGAATTCATTAAAATTTACTGAGATGCAATCCAAAATAATGTCTCTCGCAGCAATTCCTGGCACCACTTGTAGAATTTCAAAAGGTGAAATGTAATTACAACATAATGTGGTTGTAGTAATAGCGTGGTAGGGATGATGATAGTTGTAGTTGTTGAGTTCTGGGCGGATGATGTATGGTAGTTGTGGTAGGATTGATATGGTATCGGTTGTAGGGATGATGATGTGGTGGTGGTTGTAGTTTATTGTTGGTCGGGATGAGATTTGGTGGTGTTGTAGTAGTGGTGGTAGGGAGTGACGTCAACTTCTTTCTATCTATACGCAAATACGTGCACATACCCCTGATAAATGATAAATTTTGGCCCAAAGGCTAGAAAGTATTGTTGTTACTTTACAAAACACACTACAATACCTGCAACCTAGTGGTTATGCAGTTCATAAATTAGATTCATGAACATAACATGAAGACAGAAGGGGGGGTTGAGAGAGAAATGTGGGTAAGGGAGAGAGAGACTGAGACGGAGAAGAGAGAGAGAGAGAGAGAGTTATGAATTGATTTTCCATTTTTCTTTTCCAATCCCTACCCAACATCTATTCATCCAAAGACATCACAAGCATTGTGTCACTTTTGTTGACATATGATGCCACCCTGGCTGACGCCATAAAAATGCGAGTGTCACCAAAATTATGCAATGAGCACAGGTGTCAAAATTTGACACAAGACATGATTTTTTCATCGATCTAACGTGGAGCCACTGATTGCTTTTTATAGAAAAATTAAATTTTGACACTGCAAAAACAGCGGAACATTTCAAAGAAAATCCCAAAATCCTGAAATTCTGCGAAGTTTATCATCACTGGATGATGTGGTGGCAGTTGCAGTAGTGGTGGTGTAGTTGTAGTAGTGGTGGTAGGGATGATGATGTGGTGGTGTTTGTAGTTGTAGTAGTTGAGGGACGATGATGTGGTGGTGTTGTAGTAGAAGTGTGATAGGAATGATGATTTGGTGGTTGTTGTAGTGGTGGTTGTAGGATGATGATGTGGTGTGGTGTTTTAGTACCGTGGTGGTAGGGATTTTGATGTAGTGGTTGTGATGAGTCTTTTTAAACGGCAGACTTGTCATGGTGATGGGAGATAAATCACCAATTAGCGGAAATAGGCCTTGGCGGAAGATTCTCAGCCCTGCTCATGTACAGGACACCTGAACCCTCGTGACAACAAAGATTGCTACGTAATGCTCAAATTTATTTGTCAATTTAAACTCTTGTTTATAAATAAAAATTGAGCATTTTTACATTCAGTTATCATGATTGTAAGGAAAATACAAACAATTTAACACCACAATAAGATTAGGATGAGAATACTTTACATGACACTTTATTAAAAGTTGAAGTGAATATAGCAATAATAAAATAACATATCAAAAGAATACCCTAAACAGCTTTCTCAGATTCCTCTTCATCTTCTTCCACCATATTCACTTGCTGCTCTCATTGTCCTCTGTTTCTGGAACAGGCAGATGCCTCCCTTTTATTTCTAAAAGTTTTCTACTTCTGATTCTGACAATCGCTCCTCACTCTCCTCCACAATTAACTGAATTTCAACAGCAGACGTAGGACACAGATTAATCAGTTGAAGTTTCTCTGCAGGTAAAAGGTTAAACGGCTGCAAATTCTTCATGATAGTTTTATTCCGTCCTCTGTGAGATTCACACATGGCCAGTTTTTCAAGGCATTTGATTGTTTTCATAAGTTATTGTCGCTAAATTGGTTTGAAATTTATTGGGCTTTTTCTGCCCTTTACCAGCTTGAATATCCTGAAGCAAACCAAGCACCTCAAATTGCTTATCATGGAGGGTTTTTCACTCTTCAGTTCCATTTCAAACTTTCTTTAAAAATACAGAAATTGAAATAATCCTGAATTTGTGATTACTCAAGATGTCGCTCCGATGCAAACCGTCCAGCAGCAAACACATAAGACCAGACCACAACCACCACTATAAATAAAACCTGAAATATAGAATTTGAATTGAATTAGTTGAAAGTCAAGTCTAAACAATTATTTAAGTCCCAATAGATATATTGGTAGTTTTTTTCTCTTTTCAAAAAAATATTTTCTGACCCCTCTGGTCGCCTAACAGTGATTGGAAAGATGGTTCTAAGTTAAAATTGACATCATAAAACTAAGACGACAATCACAAAAAGAAAGTTAACTGGTCACACAAAAAAGGGGGAAATTTTTCATCGTGAAGATCATGACCCATCCATGCGACCATAACCTATAAATTTGAATTTCACTAAAATTCAAAGAGATGCTATCCAAATTTTGTCTCGCAGTAATGTCTTACACGACTCAGTGGATTTCAAAAGTTGAAAGTGCAATTACAACATTGGTGTTGTAGTAGGGATGATGATGTAGTGGTGATGTAGTAGAAGTGGTGGTAGGGATGATGTCGTAGTGATTGTAGTAGTAGTGGTCGTCGTATGGATGATTGTGTGGTGGTGCTTGTCTTGTAGAGCTGTGTTAGGAATAACGATGTGGTGGTAGTTGTATAGTAGTGGTGGTAGGATGATGGTGTGGTTGGAGTAGTGGTAGTAGGGTTGATGATGTGGTGGTGGTTGTCGTGGTAGTTTTGGTAGGAATATGGTGCGGTGGTGGTTGTAGTAGGAGTGGTGGTAGGGATGATGTGGTAGTGGTGGTGGGATGATGATGTGGTGGTGATTGTAGTAGTAGTGGTCTTAGAGATGATGATGTATGGTGGTTGTATAGTAGTGGTCTTAGAGATGATTGTGTGGTGGTGGTTGTAGTATTAGTTGTGTAGGAATGATGATGTGGTGGTAGCTGTAGTAGTAGTAGTGGGGGAGGATGATGTGGTGTTATTTGTAGTAGTAGTGGTGGTAGGGATGATGATGTGGTGGTGGTGTAATAGTAGTGGTGGTAGAGATGATTAGTGGTTTTGGTGAGTGTTTTTATTCAGTGATATAATAGCATTTTGTCAAAAAGGAGAAATGTCTCCGTCTATCAATCAAACGCAAGCAAAGTGTAAAAATAATAGGAACATAGTTTTGTATTAGTATGTAATGTATTACTATTACTAGTTATAAATCCATTCTTTATCATTAGACATAAATTTACTTTTTGTAAGCATTTATCATTTAATGAATTGTCCTTTCCGCATGTTGAAGGACTACAATGTTATTCAAATAAAAGGCCATAAAGTTTTGTTTTATCTTGATTTTACTTTATAAATAAGCTACAATATCTTTGTTCCCGAAACCTAGTGTTATTCAGTTATAAATACAACCCAAGAATCTCCAAATTTAAAGCCATAGTCCAAAGTTAAAAAGAAAGAAGAGAAACTAAGCCAATCACCATTGCTTTATTCTAATTATTATCTCTGTATAACCAATGATTTAATGATGGTTGCGAAAGAAAAAGAGAGAGAGAGAGAGAGAGAGAGAGAGAGAGAGAGAGAGAGAGAGAGAGAGAGAGTGAGAGAGAGAGAGTAGAGAGAGAGAGAGAGAGAGAGAAGGGCGGGGGGGGGGGACTTCTCTAACAAAATAATTATGTATTGATATTTAACTCTTAAATTTTAAGAGAGAGAAGAGAGAGAGAGAGAGAGAGAGAGAGAGAGAGGGGTTTAATGGACCTTATTGGTACGACAACTCCCCTGGGGAGGTGAGGGGCGTGGTCTACCGTTGAGCTATCCCGAAAAAAAAAAATATTTGTTTCAAACCAAAGTCTTTCTAGATCCCCTTCACCCCCTTTTGAGACCCCGTTCGTTGAACCCCCATCGCGAATAATTTTTACCAGCAGTTAAGCTTAATACCAATATTCTCACACAAACATATAACATAGAAACGATTGAGACATTGAGTATGCTCCGTGTATGGGTGAATTTTTAATTCAGAAAAGTGAGTGAGCAGGCACTTATGTTGGTAACAACAAGATATGAAGTGAATAGAAAAGTGCCAGAAGACAATAGAGAATAAAAATTTTTTTCGCGGCGGTGGTGGGTTTGAACCTGCGACCTTATTGGTACGACAACTCCGCCTGGCAGGTGAGAGCGTGGGTCACCGTGTGAGCTATCCACGAACACAAAAATATTCGTTTCAAACTCAAAGTCATTACTAGATCCCTCTCTCACCCACTTCTTGAGACCGCCGATTCGTTCGTACACCACCATCGCGAATAATTTGACCAGCAGTTAAGCTTAATAGCCAATATTCTCAACACAAACATATAACATAGAAACGATTGAGACATTGAGTATGCTCCGTGTAGGGTGAATTTTTAATTCAGAAAAGTGAGTGGAGCAGGCACTTATGTTGGTAACAACAAGATATGAAGTGAATAGAAAAGTGCCAGAAGACATAGAGAATAAAAATTTTTTTCGCGGCGGTGGTGGGGTTTGAACCTGCGACCTTATTGGTACGACAACTCCGCCTGGCAGGTGAGAGCGTGGATCTACCGTGTGAGCTATCCACGAACACAAAAATATTCGTTTCAAACTCAAAGTCATTACTAGATCCCTCTCTCACCCACTTCTTGAGACCGCCGATTCGTTCGTACACCACCATCGCGAATAATTTTGACCAGCAGTTAAGCTTAATAGCCAATATTCTCAACACAAACATATAACATAGAAACGATTGAGACATTGAGTATGCTCCGGTGTATGGGTGGAATTTTTAATTCAGAAAAGTGAGTGGAGCAGGCACTTATGTTGGTAACAACAAGATATGAAGTGAATAGAAAAGTGCCAGAAGACAATAGAGAATAAAAATTTTTTCGCGCGGTGGTGGGGTTTGAACCTGCGACCTTATTGGTACGACAACTCCGCCTGGCAGGTAGAGCGTGGATTCTACGTGTGAGCTATCCACGAACACAAAAGTATTCGTTTCAAACTCAAAGTCATTACTAGATCCCTCTCTCACCCACTTCTTGAGACCACCGATTCGTTCGTACACCACCATCGCGAATAATTTTGACCAGCATAAGCTTAATAGCCAATATTCTCAACACAAACATATAACATAGAAACGATTGAGACATTGAGTATGCTCCGGGTATGGGGAATTTTAATTCAGAAAAGTGAGTGGAGCAGGCACTTATGTTGGTAACAACAAATATGAAGTGAATAGAAAAGTGCCAGAAGACAATAGAGAATAAAAATTTTTTCGCGGCGGTGGTGGGTTTGAACCTGCGACCTTATGTACGACAACTCCGCCTGGCAGTAGAGCGTGGATCTACCGTGTGAGCTATCCACGAACACAAAAGTATTCGTTTCAAACTCAAAGTCATTACTAGATCCCCTCTCTCACCCACTTCTTGAGATCGCCGATTCGTTCGTACACCACCAATCGTTGTCTCAATCGTTTCTATGTTATATGTTTGTGTTGAGAATATTGGCTTAAGCTTAACTGCTGGTCAAAATTATTCGCGATGGTGGTGTACGAACGAATCGGCGGTCTCAAGAAGTGGTGAGAGAGGGATCTAGTAATGACTTTGAGTTTTGAAACGAAATATTTTGTGTTCGTGGATAGCTCACACGTAGAACCACGCTCTCACCTGCCAGGCGGAGTTGTCGTACCAATAAGGTCGCAGGTTCAAACCCCACCACCGCCGCGAAAAAATTTTTATTCTCTTTTGTCTTCTGGCACTTTCTATTCACTTCATATCTTGTTATCCCCAGATGCATGCAGCAAGTGGGCAGAAAGATTTATGCAAAATGCCAAACTAGCGTGAAAAATACCAAATATTCTGAAAAAATACTAGTGGTTGTGTCCCAAAACAGTTAATATATCAAGTGATATTTAACACAAGATGAAAGTAAATAGTGATCAAATGTCAAATCCAGCTCTTTAAAAAAAATATTTTACAGCAAATGGATCAATTAAATTTCTTTTGTTACTTTGATCTGAAAACGTCAAACTGGCAATTCGACTTTTTATTTTCAACCAGGAAGAAAGTTGTTAATCATCAAATCTGTTCATAGTCCACCACCATTTAAATTTTCATTACCAACCTACCTGTTAACTTTATTGATCATCTCTTTGTTTCTATAATTTGCTCATTCTGGCCACAATTTTGGGGACGACCGGGAATAATTTTTATCGCGGACGAATTCCTAGGCATGGTGTTGTTCGCCCCAAAGCCCAAAACCCACACCTGTTATTTTCCTGTCTGCTCCGCACAAGACAATACAATTTAGTATCACACGTCCACAAAACTAGATCCAACAACATATTTTTATTCGAATCAAGATGAAAATAACCTACCAAAACAAGGAAGCAAAAATGGTGGAAATATGTTTAGCTCACACTCATATATGAATTTAAAATATTCCGATAGCGTGTGGATAGGCAGCTCAGTGGGTAAGGCCACCTTTCATTTTACTCCTTTTAGCTGCACAGATTCGACCCATCGCGACCGCCCCCCCCCCCCCCACCATTTTTTTTTTTTTTTTTTTTTTTTTTTTACTTTTCTTCTTTCTTTCCCAATTGATTTTCATTGTTTTCACTTTTGTTCCGAGTTTCCGAGCAAGAGTTTTTTTTAATCAGTTGAATTTTTTATTTCTCCGATAATATTATTTCATTATTTAATTTGCTCTAGATCTATTATTGTTTTTTTTTGTTTTGTTTTGGTCAATGATAATAATAATAATAATAATAATAATAATAATAATAATAAAATAATAATAATAATAATAATAATAATAATAATAATAATAATAATAATAATAATAATAATTGTAATATTTGTTATTTTATTATTATTATTACCATCATAATCATTATTATATTATTATCAATAATAGTAATTATTTTTATTATTAATACTCTTATTATCATACTATTACTATTATTATTATTATTATTATTATTATTATTATATTATATTATAATTGTTATTATATTATTATTATTATTTATTATTATTATTATTATTATTATTATTATTATTATTATTATTATTATATTATTATTATTATTATTATTATTGTTAACACTATTCCCTGCTCCGAGGGAAATCTCTCTCTTTTTTTTTTATAATATTTTGACCTAAACCATAGAGTTTTTGTTTGCTAACCTTTATGTAAATGTTCCGTTTCTGAGCATGAATTTCTTAAATTGTTTTATTTTTAAAACAATTTATTGTTTTTATTTTTAAAACAATTATTGTTTGTTTTTTCTCCTCTATCTGACCATTTGGTCGCTCTCTGAATATTTCTGTTGTTTGCTTTTAATTATTTATTCTTTTAAAGACACTATTTGAGATCGGAGTGGGACGAATATATTTGCTAAAACTAGAAAAAAACAAGAGAGAGAGAGAGAGAGAGTTTAATAATAAAAAAAAGAGGTGGGGGAGGATGGATGGGACATTTATCCCTTTCAACGTACTGTAAAAAGAAACGATATTTAAAAAAAAAAAAAAGTGACGTTACCAGGATTCGAACCCACAACGTCCGATTATGGTCAACTTCCAGGCAGACGACTAAACCATTCGGCCATGACACCCACTTCGAAGTCGAACGCATATATGTATATGTAGTAAGAACTGATTTTAATGTTGGTTAATTTTATGTTTTTATAGATATTTTATTAACTTTCCTTATTTCTATGTGCATCTGGAAACATTCCATATTCTGGAATGTGGATGATTTTTAAAGAGCGGAGTTCAAATATGCGTCTGGGGATAATGAAAATTCGTTATCCCCAGACAGTGTCTGGGATAACAAATTTTTATATCCCCAGACAGGTTGTCTGGGGGTAATCACAGCGTTTCAACAAGGGTCAGTGTTGTTAGTGTTCAGCATCGAGCAGCTGTGTTTTGTTTTTAAAAC
>NW_027623126.1:0-10709 GCF_034508935.2 Berghia stephanieae
TCTAAAAAACGCCGCCTGATGCGCTGGCTTCCCCCTTTTTAAATGAGACCGAAGTGACGAAATTAGTGCACAGGAAGCGTTTCCAGGGCAATGGAAGTAAAACAATGTTCACCGGTTAACCATTTTCACTCCAAGAGCCGAACATCGATATCGGGGCTCGATCACGGCCCCAGCCACAGGCGATGCGACTACCTAGCTAGGGGTATTAATTTAGCGTAGAAAAATAAAGGGAATGAAACATTAACTAGAGTGAAAAATTATCGCTCTGTCTCAACTGGTTAAAAAGTTATGACCGTTTCTGTGGTGGAAAAAATCTATATAGATAGCTTAATAGGAAAAAATTGTGACCAAAGCACAGCATCCCAATGGATAATTCAGGAAACGCTTCAGATACAACTTTGAAATTTTACATGTGGTAACAACATCTCTGTAATACATTGCAAACAGAAAATGAATTATTTATTGAGAAAGAAAAGTATAGTTTTAGAGCTGAACAGCTGAAATCAAGGAAAAATAGATCACGACATACAAATGAATGATTAAAATGACCCATTGGAATTTTGGAAAAGTCAAAAATAAAATATTTATTCACATGAAGATAGAACAAATAACACCACTGAATCGGCGTCATTTAGTTGTTCACTTTGAACTTTCAAAATGAAATAGACCTCATAAAAGCAAAGATATGAACTGACAAATGTTTGAGGGGGTTTTACTCTTCTAGTTGATAGAGTTAGAGGAGAATGACGAGAAATGAGTTGCCACTTAATTAAGGAAAAAAAATTGTCGTATCAAGTTTACTTACCTTCTTTGTTGACTTTTAAATAAAAAGTACATTATTCTCATTTTCGAATGTTTTTCAAATTGGAGAAAAGATGAGAATGTCTCGTTTACCGAGAGGGCCATTTTTTTTTGCTTCACACTTCTCAAAGAAAGCCCGCGAAAAGTGGAGGCTGGTCGGCGGTGGGCTGGTCCTTGAAAAGCTCACAAATGCAACTTTAAACGCATAAGAGTGCTGGGAGTAGGTAGCTACAAATAGGTAAGGAGCGGTGGTTTGCAACTTTAAACACATAAGAGTTCTGGAGTACAAATAGTGAAAAAGCGTAGTTTTCGCTATTTGTAGTGGTTTGTACAAATAACCACTTCGATTATATTATTTATTATTTATTATTATTATTTATTTTGTGGTGTGGTGTGTGTGTCTGTGCGTGTGCACGCTGATTTCAATTTTTGTTTGTATGTTTTTTACAGCACTTGTGACATGTTCATATCAAATTTTTATTTCCAGAAAAGGGATTTTGATGAGAAAATAAAAATTTTTGAAAGCATTTGAGAGGAAGTAAGTCAAAGGGGACTACTTCAAACAGCAAAAAGCAGTAGTGCAACGTGTTCATTATAACAGATCTGACATCCGAACGCAATTATGGGCCAAGTTAGCCTAACCATTGTTGTTATGGACAATATTTTGCGTCATTTTTTTTTTAGATCTCCTTTACAACAATGACCCCATAATGAATTGCAATATCGCCTAACAGACGGTCATGTCTCGTTCTACAATGTTAATTGTTGCTGTTGGCTAGGGACCCCTTTGTAAAACGCTTTGAGCACGTTCAGTGGATATTGCGCTATATAAAAGCTCTTTAGACCCAACATGCAGTTCACTATTTCATAAATTTATCGCGCATGCACAAAACACACACACACAACACACACACACACACACATATCGGGCATAATGCACTAAATCTCTTATTACAGAGGGAACTCACTATCAGTGCTGGGTTTGGCCAATCGAAATCCCTCTTTAAAAATATTATTAAAGCCGAGTCCTGTTATAGCTGAATTTCAAAGGAAACAACTCAAGTATGGACTAAATCACAATTTTTGTTCTTATGTGTGTGTTGTGTGTGTGTGTGTGTGTGTGTGTGTGTGTGTGTTTTGGGCTAAGCACTGCTGCCTGCATTGAGGGCCCATGTTTTACTGAGCAGAAGACGCCAACTTTTAAATTTGGCTCACTCACAGGAATTTTTTTTTTTTTTTCGTTTTTAAGGGTTTTTACGGCGCTTGCAACACATTTAGGTTATACAGCGCCATAAAAAGGAAGAAAATGGGGAAAGTAAAAAGTTCTAGAATACAATTAAAGCACCCAAGAAAAAGTAAGACATAGGGGAACGGAACAAATAGGGATCAGTGTAGATTCCAAGAGCATACCCTCAATGTACTAGTTGAGATCACCTATAAGTCTCATCCGGACACGACACAAAATCCAACAAAGAGGAACCACTCAAATGCCTACATTATACATTAAAAATAAAAAATATAATAATACATAACAGAGAGATGATTTGCAAGGAAAAAAATATCATCTCCTAAAACAAAAACTATGCATTTGACTGTTTCCCTCCCAATCCCAACTAGGACTCCGGCCAGGAAAAAAACCAAGTAACTCATTCCCAAGACAAAGACAGAAAGCATGTTGGAAAAAAGATATAAGGGGGTAGAAGATGCAGTAAGTACCCCTGCCCACTATGGGAGTCACAGGAATTTCAGACACCACTCCTAGGAATTTCCGCACACAAGGGAATTGGATGGTATTTGGCACCGTGTTTCATATTGTATAGTTCTAAATATATAACTGATTAGAATTATACTATAATATATATATATATATATATTAAATATAAATATATTAAAATTATAATAATATAGAAAATATATAATTAATACATTATATATAATAATATATATTAAATTTTATATATATATTTATATATATATATAAATATATCCGAAGTTTTCTTATTTCAAATGAAGTAAAGCTCCAAAACCTCATGTTAGGTTAGTAATTGTAGTACTGGGTGAAGTGAGGATGAATGTGACGTTGGTGGTTGTAGTAGTGGTAGTTGATGATGAAAATGATGTGGTGGTGGTGGTGGTTGTACTAGTAGTGGTAGTGATGATGATGGGGACGGGTGGTGGTTGTAATAGTAGTAGTGGCAGTGTTGATGATGTGGTGGTGGTGGTTGTAGTAGTAGTAGTGTCGGATGATGATGGGGTTGTAGTAGTAGTAGATAGTAGTAGTGGCAGTGATGATGATGTGGTGGTGGGGGTTGTAGTATAGTGGTAGTGATAAATGATGTGGTGGTGGTGGTTGTAGTAGTTGGGGTCGTGATGATGGTTGTAGTAGTAGAGGTAGTGATGATGATGTGGTGGTGGGGGAGTATAGGTAGTGATTATAAAATGGTGGTGGTGGTTGTAGTAGTAGAGGTAGTGTTGGTGATGTGGTGGTTGGAGGGGGGGGGGTTATCCTTGGAACAAATTGACCTCGCGGGAATTTGACGGAAGTTACCCGTAACCCGGAAATTTTTTCTTGGTGAAAACCCGGAGTTTTGGCATCACTGGATGTAGTATGGTAATTAATTAAGTAGCCACACACTCCTGAACTAGGCATAGGTTGCCTTTAGCTGTAGAGCGCAATATCCCTATACGTTTCAAAGCGCCTTAAAAGGGGGGTCCCTGGCCAACAGCAACACTTAACATGTAGGACGGCACACGACGCTGTTAGGTGATATAACAATTTTTTTTCGAACAGAGACACGCTGTAACGTCCAGGTACTCTTTTTAAATACCTGAGTACGGTGAGAAAAAAGTGAGTAAAGAGCCTTTTCCAAGTACTCAACTATGCGCCGAGCGAGGCTCGATCCCAGGACCTTCCGGAAGCGAGTACCATACCACTAGACCACATACCCGCACACTTACGTAACTGCCAATGTCACAGTAAATCATCAAAGACCAACACCACCTGTTCGCATTAAAATATAGACCCTTTAAACTTTAATTTCTTTATTTTTTTTTAGGTTGACTTGGTGAAATTAGTTCAAGGAACTCTTCATGGCAGCTTTTTGCATGGCTTGCGGCCGGCAAAAAATCGCTGATTTGCATGGCGACCGCATAAGTTGCTGCAATTTTTTTGGCAAATTTTGAGATTTAAAAAAATAAATAAATAAAAAATAAAAATTAGGGGACCAGTGATGATAATCTTCAGCGGATCCGTGACTTCCGGGATTTTAGGATTTTTTTCATAATGTTCCGTTGTTTTTGTCATGTCAAACATTTTTCGCTAAGGGTATTTTCAGGGGAAAAAAACAAAAATATGCCTTCTATCATTTTTGACCCCGCTCAGTTGCATAAATTTTGGGACATCCCTTTTTAAGACTAGCTGACACACGGGGCGCCAAAATGTCAAAAGTAGCAAAAGACACAGGGGCCATGGATGAGAAATGACAAAAGGGAAGGAGATGGGGGCAAATTTGTGTAATTTTTACTGTAGCTAAAATTACTTTTGGCGTTTTTAAATTTTTTAAAACCCGGGTCTTTTTTTTTTTCTTTCTTTTAATTTTTTTTTTTGGTTTGTTTTTGTTGTTTGTTCTAAATTTGTAAAAGAATTATTACAAC
This sequence comes from Berghia stephanieae, assembly GCF_034508935.2. Classification (NCBI taxonomy): domain Eukaryota; kingdom Metazoa; phylum Mollusca; class Gastropoda; order Nudibranchia; family Aeolidiidae; genus Berghia; species Berghia stephanieae. Next base: position 4,456 of record NW_027623126.1, read on the forward strand.
TTGTGTCTAATTTAAAAAACAACTTTTTTAAAATTTTAAAAACAATTCAAAAGATTCTTGCATTCTCTCTCTCCAGCCTTTCTATTTCTATTATTTATTACTGTCATCTGCATTTTTTGCGGCCCGCAAATACGGGGCGATCCGCAAATTTCCAAAATTTGGCAAATCGGGGAAATTTTGGAAAAAATTGGGCAATCGCGCGGAAATTTTTGGGGGGAAAAAAGAAGGGAAACAAAATAACAAAAAAAAAAAGTGCGAAACTTCAAAAATGTTGCAGCTTTGCCGGGGCCAAAACCAAGGGAAGTACTCCACGGATAATGACCATTAAAATTTTTTGAAACAACGCAAACAAAATGTGCCCCCTTAAATTAAAAAATTGTTTTTTAATATACTTTTTTTTTCTGTATCGCGTTTTAAATTTTTACTGAAACGCTTAGTTCCCTGGGAAATTTTGGGGTTTTTTTGGGGAAAAATTTTGGGAAAATTTTTGGGTCCCAATTTGGCAAAAAATGCGAAACAAAAATAAAAAAAAAACAAAACATTTTAAAAAAATTTTTTATATATATATATAAAAAAAAAACAGATAAAAATATAAAAATAAAAAAAAAAAAAAAAAAAAAACAAAAAAATATATTAATAAATTTTTTTTTATATATATATTTTAAAAAAAAAAAAAAAAAAAAAAAAAAAGTATATATATATTTTTTAAAATATTTTTTTTGTAAAAAAAAAAAAATTTTTTTTTTATATATAAAAATATATGTTAAAATATAAAATTATAAAAATTTATAAAAAAAATTTTTTGTATTTTTTTTTTTTGTTTTTTTTTTTTTTTTGAACCCCTGACCTTTTTTTTCCCAAAATTGGCCCTAAAATTTCCCAAAAAATTTGCCCCCAAAAAACCCCAAAATTTGCCGAGGAAAAATAAGCGTTTCAGTAAAAATTAACACGCGATACAAAAAAAAATGTATTTTAAAAGAAAATTTTATTATTTTTAAAGGAGGCACTTTGAATAGCTTTTTTAAAAAGATTTTTAATGGATCATTATCCGTAGAGATAGCTTCCCGGTTTGGGGCCCAGGAAAGCTAACTTTTCTGAAGTTTCGCATTTTTTTTTTCGTTATTTTGTTTTCCCTTCTTTTTTTCCCCAAAATTTCCCGCGCGATTCCCTTTTTTTCCCAAAAATTTGCCACGATTCCCAATTTTTGGGGAAATTTTTTGCGGATCGCCCTGATTTTTGGGGCCCGAAAAAAAATCGAGACAATTATATATAATATGAAGTAGAAGGTGAGGAAGAAGAGAATGCAAGAAATTTTTAGAATTATTTTTAATTATTTTAAAAAAAGTTGTTTTAAAATTTAGACACAATTGTAATGAATTCATTTAAAAATTTAGAACAATCATACAAAAAAAAAAACCCAAAAAAAAAAATTAAAAAGAAAGAAAAACAAAAAGCCCGGGTTAAAACTTATAAAATCGCCAAAGATTTTCAGCTACAGCAAAAAATTACAAAATTTTGCCCATTCCTTCCCTTTCATCATTTTTCCATCCATGGCCACCATGTGCTTGTGTATTTTTGACTTTTGGGCCCAGGTTCTAGACTAACGTAAAAAATGGGATGTCACCAAAATTCATGCAACGAGCAGAGTGTCAAAAAATGATAAAAGGGATATTATTGTTTTTTTTTCCCCTAAACTCCCACTTAGCGTAAAAAATTTGACATGACAAAAACAAGGAACTTTTTATAAAAAATCCAAAAATCCCGGAAAAGCCCCGGTCGTTTAAGATTACATCAGGGTCCCCCAAATTTTTTTTTTTTAAAATTTTTTTTTTTTTTTAAAATTCCCAAAAATTTGCCAAAAAAATGCAGCAACTTTGCGGTGCCATAAAAATCAGCGATTTTTGGGGCCGCAACCATGAAAAAGCTGCCTGAAGGTTCCTTGAACTAATTTCACCAAGTAACCAAAAAAAAATAAGAAATTAAAGTTTAAAGGGTCAAATTTTTTAATGCGACAGGTGGTGTTGGCTTTGTTTATTTACTGTGACATTGGCAGTTACGTAAGTGTGGGCATGTGGTCTAGTGGTATGGTACTCGTTTTTGGGAAAGGTCCGGGGATCGAGCCTCGCTCGGGCATAGTTGAGTCCTTGGGAAAAGGCTCTTTACTCACTTTCCTCCCGTACCGGGTAAAAATGAGTACCTGGACTTTAAACAGCGTTTGTCCTTTCGAAAAAAAATTTTTAATACCTAACAGCGCGTGGGGCCGCCCCTACATTTAAGTTTTGCTGTTGGCCAGGGCCCCCTTGAAGGCGTTTTAAAACCGTATGGGGATTTTGCGCTCTACAGCTAAAGGCAACCTTTTCCTATTTTCAGGATTGGTGGCTACTTATTAATTACCTACCATCCCGGATCCAAAAAAACCCGGTTTTACCAAAAAAAAATTTTGGGTTAGGGTAACTTCCGTCAAAATTTCCCCCGAGGGCAATTTGTTCCAAGGATAAACCCCCCCCCCCTCCAACCACCACATCACCACACACCCTACATACAACCACCACCACCAAATAATCATACCATACCCTACCCCACATCATCATCACTCCTTACTACAAAAACCATCATCCGCCCCCAAAACTACACCCCCCACCAACAAACATCACACTACCCTAAAACAACCCCCACCACCACACATCATCATGCCACACTACACAACACTACTACAACCCCCATCATCCCTGAACTACTACTACACAACCACCACCACCCCATCATATACTGCCCCTACTACATTACAACCCCCACCCGAAATCTCATCACTACCACTACTTACAACCACCACCACCACCACATCTCTCATCATCATCCACACTACAACCCCAACGTCACATCATCCCACTTCCCCCAGTACTAAATTTCAACCAAAATGGGTTTTGGAGCTTTACTTTTTTTTAAATAAAAAAACTTCGGGGTATTTATATTATATATAATATATATATAAATATATATAATTATATAAATTTGTTAAAATTTTAAAAATATTTTAATAAATAATATATATATATTAATATTTAAAAAATATAATATATTTATATTTTTATAGTAAATTTAATCAGTTATATATTTTGAAAATACAATTAAAAAAACGGGTGCCAAAAAACCCTCCAATTCCCCTTTTGTCGGGAAATTTCCCACGATTGCAAATTCCCTTTACCCCATATGGGCGGGGGGGTACATCTGCATTTCTATCCCCTTATATCTGTTTTCCAACAGCTTTCTGTCTTTGTTTGGAATATTTTCTGGTTTTTTCCCTGGGCCCGGGTCCCGTTTGGGATTGGGAGGGGAAAAAGTCAAATGCATAGTTATTTTTTTTAGGGATGAATTTTTTTCCTTGCAAATCTCTCTCTGTTATTTTTTTTATATTTTTTTTTTAATTAAATGTGGCTTTTTAGTGGTTTCCCCTTTGTTGGGTTTGTGTCGGTCCGGAGAGACTTATAGGTGATCTCAACTAAAACATTTATGGTATCCTTGGAAACATCGATCCCTATTTGTTCCAGTTTCCCCATGCTTACTTTTTTTGGGGGCTTTAATTGTAAAACAGAACTTTTTCTTTCCATTTTTTTTTCCTTTTACTGGCGCTGAAATAACCAAATGTGTTGCAAGCGCCCTAAAACCCCTTAAAAACGAAAAAAAAAAAAAAAATCCCGTGAGTGAGCCAAATTTAAAGGGCGTCCGCTCTAAAACGGGGGCCCCAAAGAGGCAGCGTCTTTGCCCAAAAAAACACACACACCACAACAACCCCAAAACACACACACACACAAAGAACAAAAAATTTTGTTTAGTCCCTACATTGAGTTTTTCCTTTGAAATTTAGCTATAACAGGCTCGGCTTAATAATAAAATAAAGAGGGGTTTTGATTGGCCAAACCCCCCCTGATAGTGGTTTCCCCCTGTAATAAATGTTGTAGTGCATTATGTCGAAAGTGTGTGTGTGTTTGTGTGGTTTTTGTGTGTTTGTGCATGCCGATAATTTATGAAATAGGAAATGCATGTTGGGCTAAAAGCTTTTTTTATAGCGCAATACCACTAACGTGCCCAAAGCGCTTACAAAGGGGTCCCCCAGCCCAAAAGCAACAATTAACATGTAGAACGAACATACGTTGTTAGGCGATATTGCAATTCATTATGGGGTCTTGTTGTAAGGAGACAAAAAAAAAATGACGCAAAAATTTTCCATAACAACAATGTAGGCAACCCTTGGGCCCTAATTGCGTTGGGGGTCGATCTGTTTTATGAACACGTTGCACTATGCTTTTTGCTGTTTAAGTAGTCCCCTTTACTTTCTCTCCATGCTTTAAAAAATTTTTATTTTCTCATCAAAACCCTTTCGGCAAAAAATGATAGAAAATTTTACAAGTGCTGAAAAAAAAAACAAACAAAAAAAGAAATCCGTGCCACGCACAGACACACACCACACACACCCCAAAAAATAATAATGAAAAAAATAATAATAAAATGAAATGGTTATTTGTACTACAAACCCAAAAACGAAAAAATACCCCTTTTCACATTTTTACTCCCAAACTCTTAGTTTTAAAGTTTTCCACCACCGCTCCTTTAAACCTATTTTTAGCTACCTACCCCAGCACTCTTTTTCGTTTAAAGTTGCATTTTGATTTTCAAGGACAGCCGACCGCCGACCACCCCCACTTTTTGCGGGCTTTTTTTGGAAGTGTGAAACAAAAAAAATGGGCCCTTTTGAAACAGAATTCTCATCTTTTTCCCCTTTTAAAACATTTGAAATGAGTAATGTACTTTTTTTTTAAAGTCAAAAAAAGAATAAATAAAATTTATACGACAATTTTTTTTTCCTAATTTAAGTGGAACTCTTCTCGCATTCTCCTCTAACTCTATCAAATAGAAGAGTAACCACCTCAAACATTGCGTTCAAAATCTTTGCTTTATGGGTTATTTTTTATTTTGAAAAGTTCAAAGTGAAAAACTAAATCGCCGATTCATGTGTATTTGTTCTTCTTCATGTGAAAAAAAATTTTTTTATTTACTTTTTCCAAATTCCATGGGTCATTCAATCTTTTTTTGTATGTCGTATCATTTTTCCTTGATTTCACTGTTTAGCCAAACTATACTTTTTTTCTCAATAAAAATTTTATTTTTTGTTTTTTAATGTATTACAGAGATGTTGTTTACCCATGTAAAAAATTCAAAGTTTTTTTGAAGCTTTCTGAATTTCCCTTGGGGGTGCTGTGCTTGGCAATTTTTTCCTATTAAGCTATCTATATAGATTTTCCCCACAGAACGGGCATAACTTTTTTAACCCGTTGAGACAGAGCATAATTTTTTCACTCAGTTAATTTTTCACTTCCCTTATTTTTCTACGCTAAATTAATACCCCTAGCCTAGGATTTGCATCGCCCTTTGGGTGAGCCCTGATCGAGCCCGAAAACGATGTTCGGCTCTGGAGGAAAATTGTGTTAACCGGGGAACTTTTTTACTTCCTTTTCCCTGGAAACGCTTCCTTCCTAATTTCGCACTTCCGTCTCATTTTAAAGGGAAAGCCCGCGCATCAGGCGGGGTTTTTAGTTTTAATCCGTTCTCTTTGTTCAATCCATTTTTAAAATTTGGGAAGTTTTAACTTCATTTTAAATCATTTTTCTTAATTACCTATTTTTAATTAATGTTATAATTCGCCCAAACCTTTTTTTTTCATTTGTGTGAATTTTGGTGGTGATTGAGCGGCGAAAGCGTTTTTAGTGACTTTAAAAACGATGCTGTTCATGAAGTTGGGGACGGCCAACCCGGATTCCTCTCGTTTTTCCCGGGTTTTCCGGGGTACAGTGCAGCTGTAAACTATCGACTGCTTTGCTTTTTGACTGTTAAAAATTTTAAGCTGAATAATTTCTGTAAAAAGACTAAAATTGTCCCATCCATAATTTTTTGTTTTATTTTTTTGAATGAATGTTGAAAAGAAATGACTTTTAACTGGGGGATACCGGACAACTAAAAATTTTGTTTCCACGATATTTTTTTTTATCTTTTATTTTTTTTTGTTCTGAGGTTAAGTTATTGGTTTTTAATTTAATGTGGTTAATTTTTAATACAAAAATACGAATGCATATAGAGTCCAAACAAGTGAAAGTATATTTTATTCATTACTTTTCTCTTTACACAACAAAAAATATTTTATAACTTTTAATTTTGTTGTTTAATCATAAACGAATACTTTTTTTTTTTTCGGTCAGACT
>NW_027623127.1:0-5000 GCF_034508935.2 Berghia stephanieae
ATGAGCACTTCTCACTAAATTAAATTATCCAGACTATAAAAGTTCAAGGTTACACATAGTTTTGTCTGTTGGCCCATTATACTTCCGGATGGCAATGTTGTGAGCTTCTTAGCCAAGCGCATACTATCTATAGAGGACGAAAGATTCGAATACCATTTTCAAAACGATTGTAATTAAATTATGTGTTTATTTTCTTTCCTTTTATTTTTCACAGTATTATTGTTTCATATTATTATTAACATTGTGTTTATTTTCTAGATTGTGTGTTAATATTACGAATTGTAACAAATTATATTAGATACGTCCAACAAAAAAAAAAAAAAAAAAAAAAAGAACGAAGAAAACCAATTTTGAAGGAAAATGTGTATTGATTTTTGCTCAAATAAGTTATGGCCATCATCATAACGTCGGGTTTTCATTTTTACTGTGTATTTTACATTATCATCAATTTTCATTTTTACTGTGTATTTTACATTATCATCAATTTTCATTTTTACTGTGTATTTTACATTATCATCAATTTTCATTTTTACTGTGTATTTTACATTATCAACAATTTTCATTTTTACTGTGTATTTTACATTACCATCAATTTTCATTTTTACAACCATTTTCATCAATAATATTAGCATGAATTTTAGCAAAGGAAAAAAAAAAAAAGAAAAAAAGAAAGGAAATATGACATCCCATAATTTATTTATGAAAATTGTAAACATACCCATGTGTCAAGCTGAACAAAATGATCAATCGTGTTGTTAGATATTTCAAAAACTGTGAACACATTTCACTATGTGGGCCACTTGGGGTACATTTGGTAATGTGACCAATGACCTCGATAACATTGACAGGTAATATAGATAGAATGCGCTTGGCCAAGGAGTTCACAACCGTGCCATCCGGAAGTATAATGGACCAACACACAAACTCTGTGTAACCATGAACTTTTATAGTCTGGTTAATACAGTTTAGTGAGAACAACTCACAAACGCGGATGGCAAAAACAATAACAAAGGCCTGAGTGAAGTCATCTGCATACTATCTATAGGAACAATGGCGGACGCCCTTATGAAATATTTCTCCGACGAGCATAAAAGCGTATCCAGAGGGAAAAAACCCATTAAAAATCTGATCATGTTTTGACTTTTACACATTCTGATCACAAGACATATGAAAAGTTCGAGCCGGCATGAAGAATAAAAAGTACAGATTTTCTTTGTTTAGAACCAAGATGGCCGCCGTTGCTGGGCAAGGTGACATCAAACTGTTGAATCCAATTCAGAAAACATTGATTTGTCAGGATATCCATTTTCGTGCGTTTGTAGACACAAAAGTAGATCCTTTCACAGACACTAGCATATTTCACATGCACACACACGCGGAAACACACACATGCACACACACTCACACTAACATACTTAGTACAGATAGAACGAAGTTGACGTCACTCGGTCTTTGTTATTCTTTTTATTTATTTAATTATTTATTACACATTTGTAGGTCTGGGAACACGACTCAATTGTGACCCACCGTATCAAAGCGGTATTATGTCGGGATCAACTCGGTAAGGGAAATTGAATTCATAGCCACAAATATCCAACTTGGGTTTAATTTCTGTACGTTATGGTGGAGTATAAAGACTATTTCTTGCATTGCAAAAACTTCTAAAGTCCAATTTCTCATCATTCTATCTCTAAATTCACTTTTTGGGTCTGAATCATCCCGACATAATACCGTTTTGAGACGGAGGGTCACAATTGTGTGCTTGATTTAACATTGTGGTAATGGACAACATTTTGAGTAAGTTTGAGAATATTATTTCCATGACAACAACAATGAACCGATAACAATTTAGGTTATCAAACTTGTTGAGACAAACTTTTCTGTGGGAACTAGTAGTAGTGTCGTATGGTCTTCACACCTCCAAGTGTGACTCATTCAGCCATTTGATGTAGTCGTCATCAGCTTTGTGGATAGCAGGATAACCGCCCTCTATGGATGTTGATGGACAGTGAAGTACCTCATGGTCGATGTCCTGATTTGGAGCGTTACAGGCTTGGCATGTTGGTGTTGTTATACAGCCCCATTTGTGGAGATTAGATGCTGTTCTACCGTGTTTAGATCGTAGTCTGTGGAACTGATGTATTAAATATAAAACCCCCATTGAATCCGCGCAAGGATTAACGGACGCTCTAATTTTTTTAAAATGAGCTTTTATATAGCGCAATGACCTCTAAATGTGGTCAAAGAGCTTGACAAAGGGTCCCTAGCCAACATCATCTAGTACGGGACATGTCGCCTGTGAGACGATGTTACAATTTTTTCGAGATAACGCTGTTACCGGCCAGGTACTCATTTTACACCTGAGTACGGTGAGAGAATGTGAGTAAAGAGCTTTCTCCAAGGACTCAACTATGCGCCGAGCCAGCGATGCTCGAACTCAGGACCTTCCGATCCGAAGGAGAGTGTCATAGCACTAGACCACATAGCAACACATTAAAAGGATTAACAGACGGCCTACCAATCTTTTATAAGAAAATTGATAGTATGCTAAGAAGCTCACAACATTGCCATCCGGAAGTATAACGGACCAACACACAAAACTGTGTGTATCCATGAACGTTCATAGTCAGGTTAATACAGTTCAGTGAGCATTACTCATAAACGCGGATGGCAAAAAAACAATAACAAAGACCTGAGTGATGTCATCTTCGAACTATCTATATGTTGAAATTAGAATGTGTGTGTTATTATCCACCGATGACATAGAGTGTCCTCGGGTGAGTAATTTGGCTAATGAGTCTACTGTTATTGACAGTAATGGTTCTCGCTGACTTTAACTGTTGGAGAGGGCGCGGAGTGGAGAGGGAGGGGTGGAGTGGAGGAGGTGGGGGGGGGTGAGAAGGATAGGGAGATAATGAGGACGACGAGGCGACGACGAAGATGAGAGGGGAAATGAGGAGAGAGGGAGAGGATGTGGAAAGAGGAGGAGGAGGAGGAGGAGGAGGAGAGGAGGAAAAGGAGGAGGAGAGGGGAGGAGGAGGGAAGAGGAGGAGGAGGAGGAGAGGAGAGAGAGGAGGAGAGGAGAGAGGAAAGGAGGAGGAGGAGAAAGAGGAGGAGATGAGGAAAAGAGGAGGAGGAGAGGAGAAGAGAGAGAGAAGAAGAAGAGAAGAGAAGAAGAGAAGAAGAAGAAGAAGGAGAAGAAGAAAAGAAGAAGAGAAGAAGAAGAAGAAGAAGAAGAAGAAGAAGAAGAAGAAGAAGAAGAAGAAGAAGAAGAAGAAGAAGAAGAAGAAGAAGAAGAAGAAGAAGAAGAAGAAGAAGAAGAAGAAGAAGAAGAAGAAGAAGAAGAAGAAGAAGAAGAAGAAGAAGAAGAAGAAGAAGAAGAAGAAGAAGAAGAAGAAGAAGAAGAAGAAGAAGAAGAAGAAGAAGAAGAAGAAAGAAGAAGAAGAAGAAGAAGAAGAAGAAGAAGAAGAAGAAAGAAGAAGAAGAAGAAGAAGAAGAAGAAGAAGAAGAAGAAGAAGAAGAAGAAGAAGAAGAAGAGAAGAAGAAGAAGAAGAAGAAGAAGAAGAAGAAGAAGAAGAAGAAGAAGAAGAAGAAGAAGAAGAAGAAGAAGAAGAAGAAGAAGAAGAAGAAAGAAGAAGAAGAAGAAGAAGAAAGAAGAAGAAGAAGAAGAAGAAGAAGAAGAAGAAGAAGAAGAAGAAGAAGAAGAAGAAGAAGAAGAAGAAGAAGAAGAAGAAGAAGAAGAAGAAGAAGAAGAAGAAGAAGAAGAAGAAGAAGAAGAAGAAGAAGAAGAAGAAGAAGAAGAAGAAGAAGAAGAAGAAGAAGAAGAAAGAAGAAGAAGAAGAAGAAGAAGAAGAAGAAGAAGAAGAAGAAGAAGAAGAAGAAGAAGAAAAGAAGAAGAAGAAGAAGAAGAAAGAAGAAGAAGAAGAAGAAGAAGAAGAAGAAAAGAAGAAGAAGAAGAAGAAGAAGAAGAAGAAGAAGAAGAAGAAGAAAGTATTACTCAAATAAACCCCAATCTTTATTCTTACATCCACTCCGCTCATTTAGACTATTTAGATAATGCCTTTCAAATCTCTTCATCACGATTCTATTCTGAGGAACCTAACTATTACAAAATGCTTTTTAGTCTTTGATCTATAGGGAATGAGATTAGCGGAAGAGTAGCGTCCCTTGATTAGACGTCACCGGCGGAGAAGTTATTTTTGTAAACAAACGGAAGCTTCGTCTCCAACTACAAGCCAAGCGCTCCAAATACAAAATGTATTATTCATATTTCTTTAGTTTTCTCCATCATGAAATGTTAACAAAATATAATGTAGACTACAAATTAAAAATAAAAGATGTTGATAAATAATACAATACGAAGAGACAACCCTTCCTAAACTTAATGAACTTCCCGGTAATGATTTGTACTAATAATGGCGATAGAGTCTGTCGGTTGTCAAGACGCGACATCCAACAAAGGGACGCTACTCTTAAATCTGTTTTGAAATCTAATTCCCTATAGATAGTATGCTCTTGCCGCAACATTGCCATCCGGAATTATAACGTACCAACACACAATCTCTCTGTGACAATGAACGTTTATAGTCTGGATAATACAGTTAAATGAGAATTACTCATAAATGTGGATGGCAAAAAGAAGCAGAGGAAGAAGAAGAAGAAGAAGAAGAAGAAGAAGAAGAAGAAGAAGAAGAAGAAGAAGAAGAAGAAGAAGAAGAAGAAGAAGAAGAAGAAGAAGAAGAAGAAGAAGAAAGAAGAAGAAGAGAAGAAGAAGAAGAAGAAGAAAAGAAAAGAAGAAGAAGAAGAAGAAGAAGAAGAAGAAGAAGAAGAAGAAGAAGAAGAAGAAGAAGAAGAAGAAGAAGAAGAAGAAGAAGAAGAAGAAGAAGAAGAAGAAGAAGAAGAAGAAGAAAGAAGAAGAAGAAGAAGAAGAAGAAGAAGAAGAAGAAGAAGAAGAAGAAGAAGAAGAAGAAGAAGAAGAAGAAGAAGAAGAAGAAGAAGAA
>NW_027623128.1:0-10708 GCF_034508935.2 Berghia stephanieae
AAACCAGCTTGCTTACATGAAACAAGACGAGACCGATATCGATGAGGTCATTTTTGTAAATACCTATAATCATGAGTAAGCAATCGGTTATTATAGCACCATTAGCAAGGCTTGGTCACTCCAAACCTATCTTTTTTCCTTCCGGCCAGAAATCGTAAAGACTGGTCTACGTCTTGTCTGTTACGAAAATGATAAATCAACGAGTTTCTACTAGTCCTAATGACTATTTTGCCATAGCAACGGCAACAACAGAGCAAAGAATACCGTGTTATTGTTAGTATGTCGTAATAACGTTGCATGATTGATTCATATTAGCCAATAGGGTTCAACAGTCGTGACGTCACTTCCCTCTTAAATGACGCATAGTAAATTAGTAACTGGTTCTAAACTATTGGAACAATGTCGGACGCCCTTTATGAAATACTGCTCCGACGAGCATAAAGTGTACCCAGAGGAGAAATACATGATAAATCTGATCATGTTTTGACTTTTATACATCTGATCACATGACATGTAAAAAGGTTCTAGCCAGCATGAAGAATATAAAGTACCGATTTTCTTAGTTTAAACCAAGCTGCTGGTTGCTGGGCGGGCGTGACATCAGACTATCGAATCCAATATGCAGCCAGAAGGAACTAAGCACCACCACCGACGCATTATACTGCTTACTGTTATTTATGTTTAGCTGGCTTTCGTGTCAGATTTGACTTGGGAAATAATATGATATTTTAATGGCTGACAACAAACTATATACCTACATTCGATCAAGGTAGATATGTTTTTACGACAATTTGTACTGAAAATTTGATTTGACATTTTGTTATCAGAGAGTTTGTTCTGCGTTAATGTGATCATTCCTGTAATTTTTGTTGAATGCTGGAGTTGTTCATTATTTATTCACGAATGTTGTCGTAAAACGTAGATTTACTTTTGATCCTTATAGATGGAACGAATTGACGTCACTCAGCTCTTTGTTATTGTTTTTAGACAGCCAATTTTTAAGACTCACAAAATTCAATCAATCCAACTACTAACGTTTAGAGTTACACATAGTTTTGTATGTTGTTAATTGAATATCCGGCTGATGGAGTTTGTGAGTATTTTACATAAACTCATATCATCAATAGATATCTTCCCCCCAATGCAAAAGTATTAAGAAAATGTGTTATTTTTTATTTCTTAGTATCTTTATTTGATAATACTGTTTAATTTACTTGCATTTATCTAAATGCACCACAGCCACTTATCGCTTGGCGATCACGATTAGGTAAAAGTAAAACCAGACTCAGTATAATATAAATTTTAAGGAGTTGAAAGAATCAATACCGATCATCCTAATCAAATATTGTCATTCCCATTATAGTCCCACACTGATATCACCAAAGGCCTGATTATATTGGACTTCATCTTGGATTATTTGTCCTGAACATCATCCAGGTTGATAAACAATATTTTAAATTACTTTTTATGATTCCATGATGTTTCCTTTCACTGGTGACATTCCAGTAGGAAAAGAATTGATCTAAAATGAAAATGAAATCAACCTCTGGTGAACAAAATCTTGAGCTTTTTAAAAGCGCAATATCAACAGTGTTCCAGGCCAAAAGCAACACTCAACATAAAGGACGAGTCATCGCACGTCTGATGCGCGATTGTAATTTTTTTTCGATAGAGCAATTGTTTACCGTCAGGTACTCATTTTACACTTGAGTACGAAAAGAGGACGTTAGTTAAGAGCATTTTCCGCGAATCATTCTGCACCGCATTCATGGACTTAGCCCAGACGTACAGCAATAAATCTTGGCCCCAGTCATCGTAGAAGACGAAATAATAGGCTCCTGTGCCGAACGCAATAATATTTGTATAAGTGTTACAAACTATTTTTATACTCTAAAAGATTTTAATGTGTGCGTGTTTATATTTTCCCATGCATTACGAATTAAAATTATCTTTAAATTCATTACGCTTTACACTAATGTAAATATAATGTTCTAACCATTACAGAAAAAGCTATAAACGTACACACAAGAAACATTACGACGCTCAAGTTGTAAAGAGTTGGATCATACACAAAAGGATATATTATTCAAGGCAGACTTTTTTCATTTATCATGTTTGCTTCTTCAGAATTGATTTTAAAACAATGAAAATTGACCCTGTTGATGTAAAAGAACGCAATCATAGTGATTTGAAAGCAATAATATTTCTGATTGCGTTATGATCAGAAGCATGAGAAGTCATTGGTCAATAGTGTTTGAATCTCTTAAGAATTTATTGGACAACAGCTGATGTGATTTTTTAGTTGTGTAACAATAACTTTTTTTTAAAATTTTGAATAGCTGTAATGATATAGAAACCCCTCCTATTTTTTCGTATTATTTATAAGTCACACTACCTAATAAGATTCGATGATTTTCTTTTTCTAAAAACATCTGAAATCTTGTAAACAAATTTTTTTAAAATCGTCGAGTTTTCCAACCACACAGAGTAGTATCGGAAGTTTTGGTTTCAAACAGCACATTATTTTGGGAGTGTATTGAAATTATCCAAAATTCGGGACATTAATAATACTATCGTCATATCTACGTCTCACATCTACAATGACTCATAACAAGGGAGGCCACGTGGGAAACTCCTCCGACAAAATACAAGTGGGTCCTTGGTATCTTTTTTTTTTTTTAATATAAATTTATGTGATTTCCTGTTATCATCAGTATGTTTTTTATCATGAAAGCGTTATAAATGACGATGCTCTTCGAATCATTGCTGGATTGTATTATTTCATTTCGATTACATCATATTTATAAAAATATTGTTACATTTTCTATGCATTATTACTTTTTTGGTTTCTTAAATTCAAAATTACTATTATTATTGTTAACATTTTTGTTTGTTACATTATTATTATTACTATTTTTATTATTGTTTTTTTATTATTATATTATTATTATCATCATCATCATCACATCATCACCCAATCATCATCATCACATCATCATCACATCATCATCACCATCATTACCATTATTATTATTATTATTATTATTATAATTATTATTATTATTATTATTTTTTATTATTATTATTATTATTAATTTATATCATATTATTATTATTATGTTGTTATTATTATTATTATTATTATTATTATATTTATTATTATTATTATTATTATTATTATTATCAAACATCATTATTATTATTTATTATTATTTTAAATTATTATCATCATTATTATATTATTATTTTTAAATTATTATTTTTATTATTTTTATTATTAATTATTATTATTATTATTATTATTTATATTATTATTTTTATAATTATATTTTTATTTTTTATTGTTATTATTATTATTATCATCACATAAAGATTATCATTATGATATTAATTACTATTCTCACTACTAATAATAATTATCACAATCATCATTACGTGTTCATCATTTTTATTATTATTAAATTTTGTTTATTATCATCATTATTATATTATTTTATTATTATTATTATATTATTATTATTATTATTATAATATTATTATTATTATTATTATTTTTAAATTTATATATTGTTGTTGTTATTATTAATTTTCACATCAATCAAGATTATCATTTTTAAATTATATTATTTTACTATTCTCACTACTCTATTTTATCACAATCATCATACCATTATTATTTCATTATTATTGTTTCTGTTGCTTTTTTAATTATTTGTATTATTCTCAATAGTTTTATTATTACTATTAGTAATTATCATCATCTTTAAACATCATTATCAACATTTTTAAATATTATTATTATTATTAAATTATTATTATTTTTAAATTATTATATTAATTATTAATAATAATAATAATAATAATATAATAATAATAATAATGATAATAATAATAATAATATTACTATTATTATTATAATCATTATTACTATATTATATCACTATATTATTATTGTTATTAGTAGTATATAGTAGTAGTAGTATAGTATAGTATAGTATATTTAATAGTAGTAGTAGTAGTATAGTATAGTAGTATATAGAAAGTAGTAGCAGAAAGTAGTTAGTAGTAGTATAAAGTAGTAGTAGTAGGAGAGAGGAGAGAAAAAAGTAGTAGTAGTAGTAGTAGTATAGTAGAACAGCAGTAAGTATATAGTAGTATAATAGTATAGTAAGTATTTAGTAAAAGTAGTATAGTAGTAGAAAAGTAGTAAGTAGTAGTATAGTATATATTAAATTATTATTTTTAAATATTATTATTATATTATTATTAATATTAATTTTAAATCATCATCACATCGTTATAAATATAAATGTTTAAATGTATTTTTTGCCTTGTTATTGTTGGTTTTTTTTCTATTATTGTTTCACCACAACTCCATATTATTACTAGAAATCAAAGAGATTATATTATAATATTAAAATAGTAACATTATAGTAAGATCGCGTTCAGAAATCACAGTGATTGAAATAGTGTATCTCTTTGGGGGAATCTTTGGAAGCCCTTTGTTCTGAGATTGTAGCGTGCATAAATCTACTTGATGCTCGACTTCATTTCTTAGGTAAATTAATAGGAACAAAGTGTGATGTAAATAAATGTTTCAATCTCTTTAAGAAGGTTAAACTACTCTTGGTCCTTGTGAAATTTGATCTGATTTCAGAGTGAAAGTTTTTTATTTATTTGCCGAAATAAATGCTGGCCGTCAATAAAGACATCGATCCTGACTCTTTTACTTTCCCAAAATCGAAAACATGCTATTTAAAATAGTTAAATGCCAACCTTTAATTTGGATCAATAAATGTAACATATCTTTATTAATATCCTCGAAGTACTGGTTACCTCCCACTTTTCCAAGGGATGTTGGAACCGGGAAGAGTAAAGTGACGCCACGACCTTTTTTTGTCCTATCACTGTCAGAAAAAAGCCTTCGACTAGCTTGTTTACAGATGAGATACCAATTAAAAAAAAGGGGACAAACGGAATCAAGATTGAATAAAAGATAAGAGAATTAAAGCAAAGTAACCTGAGGCGAGATAAAAAAAATTTAAAAGATGAATCATTTGATTCATTATTTTTTTTCATCTTGGTACTCGAATCCCGACAACCAGAAATGATTGTTTGGTTCCAAGAACATTAGGGGTTATTTATAGCCACATGCCCACGGCAGCCGGAGTTTATCCAAATTTCTATAGCGTTAAACAACAGTAACCACAATTGCTTTTTACTGTACTTTAGATGGGACCCTAATATACCAAAAACTATTTTCGTCATATCAAATATTCCAGATACAATATCATTGCTGGGGATATCGAAATACAAGAAAATAACTCGATTACACCCGGGACCGAAACCAGTCTTTTTTAAACCTTTTAAAGGGCGAGTGCTAAGAAAATGAACTACCGGAGCCCCCATAACAAAAATAATTTCCAAATATTTAATAGCCTTCGACGTTTAAGCCTGATAATTTCTGGATCACGTGCTTATGACTTGCCATTACACTTTGTTCACTTTTTCGTACTTCATAAACGAATCGTACTTATATCATCTTGAGTCTAGATAATGACATTAACTACAGGAACTTGCCCTCCAATCAATATAATAATATTTTGTTCACAAGACATTGTAGATTCAAAAATTAAAAAATAATATTAATCAGTTCACATGTAGTCAATGACTAGTAAATATATGCCCTGAAAACTATACAAATAATCTAATTGCTATCGTTGGCGACGGTTTTGAATTTTAAAAAAATAATATCCTTTATTAAAGAAGTCTCGGGTTGAAGTTTGATCGATCTATGTTTGGGGATGATTTTCTGGCCAAAATGTTTATAATGTGTTTTTTCTTGAGTAGGGAGAATAGTTGAAATAAAAGAATATAAATTGACATATTATATTGGGAAACACTTAGATGTGTTCTTTATTATCTGTCTTTTAAATTATAATATAGGTACTCTGACCATTTTTACATTTTCGCGACTTTTTGTATTTTAAAAATTTATTTAATTTAAAATGAATTAACAAAATTTAAGCATAAATATTAAAAATACATTGTAAATTTATCTAACTCTTAACTCTTTCTGTAATGTTGTTACCGCAGAACTAAGGAATTTTCAAATGGAAAAAAGTAGATGAAAATTAAACAAAGTATTGAGGCATTGATGCTGTTGATGATGATGATAAATGATGATGATAAATGATGAATATCATCATCATCATCATCATCATCACATGAGGGGTGATGAAATGAGATGATGATATGATGATGATGATGTGATGAGATGATGATGATGATGATGATTGGCGAGGGGGAAAAGGAAGAGGGAAAGAAAGATAAAAGAAGATAAGAAAAAGAAAAGGAGGAGAGGCGTATATAAAAAAGGGTAGGACCCTTTCAATACTACAACACAGGGGGTTTTTTTTTTTAAAAAGATAATTGTTACAATAAGGATGAAATCAAAAAGTCAATTCCGTCATTAATCACAAAAGTCATGTAAATTGATTTCCATAAAAGTCAAGAGGTTTTTATTACTCGGGCCCTGACATTTTTTACAGCATGAAAACGTCGATTCCCATGATTTTTTAAAACAGCAACGATGGGGTTTTCTCTCTAATAAATAGAACACAAAGATTTATTATAAAATTGGGGGACTCTCATCCCCCTCTTGGGGCTTTAATCAAAACAAATGGATTTAAAAACGACAATAATCAAATATTATCCAGACCACATTTTTGATAAATAATGTAAGAGTTTTTTATTTTTTCAAATAAAAAATTTACTGCTTGGGTACTACTATATTACTAATAAATATATAATATATATATATATATATATATAATATATGTTTGGGTGTGTGTTGTGTGTAATATAATATATATATATAATTCGCATATACTTTTTTGCTTTTTTTATCCATACTTCTGAAAAGAAAACAGCTACCAAATTTGACAAATCCCATGTCCAAATTCCAAGCCTGCCTCAAAAAAATTCCGAACCACCTGAATATTTCTTTCTGATTTTCTGCGAATCAACAGCTTGTCACAACGAAATCCAGACCTACGAAATAGAAATTTTTAAAAAGGCTAAATAAAAGAACAAGACAATTCAATAAGAAGGGGCCCAAAATGCTTCAAGATGAACAAAAAACGTTTGCCTTACTCAAAGCTTACACTGTGTCCCCCCCCCCCCCCCCCCCCCCCCCCCCCCCCAGGGAAAAGAGGCCTTACCACTTTGTCTTGGAGAATGAATAAAGGGAAAAATGAAAGGGTTGAAGGACGTTTACATGATTAACCGTCCCCGCAGCGAGGATAACGGAAGGGGTAAGATCATGGTGCCATCCAAATATGAACAAAGCTTGTTTTTGAACATACTAAATATCAATGACTGACCCCTCAAGCAGTAGATCTATTGATACGGTAAAAAAATAAAAAAGGCTGTGACTGAAGGAGTAAGCTTGTGTCGCGTGTAATTTAAAACAGTCCATGTTTAAGGCAAGAATGAAGTCAACAGATTGTTGACATTGGACATGCACATTGTTGGAGGAAAAAGAAAATGAGAAAATAGTAAAAATATATAAAAAATATATATAAAATATATATATATATATAAAATATAATACACATATTTTTGGAAGAGATATTAACGAATTTGTCAGAAATCAGTTGTTAGAGCACTCGCTTCACTCACACACAAAGGACAGAAAAAAATCGCGGTGCTGTCGAGATTATGACCCCCCCCCCCCCCCCCCTAACCCACTCCACATGATTTTAAATAAAAAGAAAAGAAAAGGGAGAAGACCAAAGAAAGGTATGTGACAAGGAGAAAGCGATAGGGAAGAAAGGGGCAGACAGACAGGCAGACAAACAGACAGATAATTGACTTAATAATTTATTGCCGTCGCCTCTTAATCAACCGACTGGACGCCTCTGCCCTTTCTTCTCTAATTCTATTGTCGAATTTCCTCCAATATCTTCGAGTCTCTGCAGGGTCTTTCTCCAACCGTAATTCCCCTTTTGGTTCAGGCGCTTCAAATCTATTTAAATTTTTCTGTGAATGTTTGTCGTTTATCTCCTCGATATTTGTCCCTTTACCTAAAATGTAAAATATGCTTCGGTAGCTTCATTTGCTGGATAATAATTATCTCGTCTAATATTGTGCAAATTTCTCCATCTTGTTTCTAATTTGGTTGGAATGGGGGTTGTGTTTTGAATGACAACAGAAAGTAAATTTTTGAACCACAATATTATTCTGTGTCCCATCTACAACTCAACATGGTGTGTCGTTGCATTTTTTATAAAGTAATTTATTTGTAATTTTGTAGAAAAATTGTGTTAAGCATGATTCTTAGCTTTTTTCTTTTGGCTGTATCAAGTTTCTTTTCTTCTTTTCCGTGTAAATACAATGACCGCAGTTGTAATATGGAAATATTGATAAGAGACTTTAAGAATTGGGCTTTGTTGTTATTTTGATTGACATAGAGAAATATATGACAAGCAAGAAATTGTAATAAAGATTGATTGTGACAGGGAGAGAGAGTGAGAGAAAGAAAAAAAGAATAGAGTAGAAAGGTGGGAAAACAAACATAACAACAATTACATTAAATACCCAAAAACAAATACATATACACTTTATTATAGCCTATACGTGTTGTGTGTGTGTTGTGTGTGTGTGTTGTGTGGTTTTTGAAAAATCCTAGAGAGTGAGAGAATAGGTAGTAAATTTTTCTGAAAAGGGGATAGCGGGAAGCAGGCCACAGGCCACATTCTGGAGATGAGGGTGATGCTGTGCAAAAAAAAAATTAAATTGAATAACGCTGAACGAGTACCACTTACATTGCACTCAAAGCTAAAACCTTGGGTATAAAAAGTATGTAGCTGTCCCCCAATTAGAAAACCCTTTATATGTATTTCGAATTATGTAATAGAGCGAAATATAATGTACTAATTGTTTTTAAATATTATTAGGATGGAAAAGAGGCTGTTTGTTTTTTTTCGTTTGATTCATTTTCGACACTTTCTTGTTTGCCGTTGCTTTTTAAAAAGCCACATTTTTATCACATTAGATATAATGGCCTATAAGCCGTCAATGTTAACGGATGCTTATTTTGGTATAGTACCAGCCAAAATGGTGAGCAATTATAAGCCCTATGCACACAACTGTATAATAATGACTTCAATGTTGGAGACTGTTGCTCAATCTGTGGGGTTCCAGCCACTTGTTATTTTTCCTTTTTGCAGCACTATTGTGAAATTTGAGTCCTCGCTTTCATGGTTTCTCATTGCGTATGATGTGTAAGCCGTTTAGATATAAATTGAAAATATTAACTGTCCTCTGATTATATGCACAAAATGCCTTTCGCCAAAATTCGACTAAACTAACAACGTTTGATAAGAGGCTGACGATGACGACTGGGCACGCTAACCAGACACTCCCAATGCCGTATTTCCCCATAATATCTGTCACAGTAATGCAGAGCAATGCCCTTTATCTGATCGTGTAACAGGGGCGTAAGCCTAAACATTCCACTGTAACTGAAGCTTCCCCCTTCAAGTCTAACAAGAGGATGGCCACAAGCCAATGTTTTTCCCGGAAGCAGTGCCATTTAAATGGGCCATAATGTCTGACTTGAATCGCTCACCTAAACCCCCTTTGGAACCAATAACATTAACATATTATTATCTTCCCGCCTTTAATAGGCCCAAAAGGGAGCTTATGGCGTAAGCACGAATGGAAATACTTGACAATTATGTAAATATTCTCGCAACGAAATATTGCCAATAGCAATCTACAATGCTTCACACATTTCATTGGTGTTCCCAATGGCGCATTGACACTTTTGTGATGCATGCGCGGGAATTCAATCAGCACTGTATATTTGCGACACCGTTTAAAGATGAATAAAGAAAATAAAATGTGAACCCGTAACCATCGATCAAGAGCAAATCGATATCAATAACATATAACAAGAAAATACGAAATTTAAATTTCCGTTCACACGAGAGCTTCATGTTGCTTTACGCGTTAATTATCATCGTCGTATAAAAAAAAAATATCGATTATATTATTTCGTTCATGTCATTTTTAATTTCATATTTTAGGATAAATAACGTCCAAAGCTTGAAATCGCCTATCATACTATTTCTTTTCATTATCTTAAGTAATGTGATCTATTTTACAGTTTTGTGTGAAGCCACTATTAAATATTAAGAACTACTTCAATACCAGACTCGTTCATAAAGCTTTGCACTATTTACAGTTGGTCTGATACAAATCAATTTTTTAAAAACCTAAAAATACATATAAACCATGATAACTCCTAGATTCGCGATGCCATAATCAAGTCAAACAACATTCAAAGTGGTCATTTGAATGACAATGAAAGAAGCATTGCAATTTGAGGGAAGACACATAACAAACGAATCTCAAATCGACTAAGGCATACTCGATGAGTAAAAATATAAGCTCTTGTATTGACGTCTATAGAGTAGAAATAAAATGGTTTTAATTATGTAAAGGGCCAATATGCCCATCAAGAAGTACATAGAGCATTAAAGATTCTTTTGGAAAAAGCATTATATTGAATGAATGTTTGCAATTAGCATGTAAATAAGTCAATACACGTTTTTCCCTGTTAATCTTAAATATTGATTAAACTTCTTTAGCCAATCAATTGGTGATGAAAAAAATTTTTAAAATGCTTTATTTTAAAGAT
>NW_027623129.1:0-10708 GCF_034508935.2 Berghia stephanieae
AAAGGGCCAGGGTTGATGTTCGAAAATTTCGATGCTCCCCTTTTGTTCCTGCCATTTTTGGTAGCATCATGGGGCTCAATGTGGACCTTCCCAATCAGTCACAAGAATATATAAAGGTATCAAAAGTATGAAGAAGGGGGAAAGCAGCAGAGATCGAGGCATATATGATATGATAACACACCTTGACACAACGCAAAGAACTGGTTGGCTGCCGTAATGTCTGACATACTTGAAAAAGGAAGATACCCACAAACATGGAAACATTAGAGTTATAGTTTCCCCTCAAACCAGGAAAACCAGCAACGACCCATCGCTATAGCCCCACCCCTTACTTGTTGCCTCTACAAACTACTAGAAAAAAAATATTATCAAGAATAACCCTTATTTAAATCCTATAATCCCAATTGAACAGGCAGGGTTTCAACAAAATAGATGCACAACCGAGCGGGTCCTTGCCCTCACCCCCTTTAAATTTGGGAAAATGGATTTGAAAAGAAATTAAAAACAGGCACGGTGTTTATTGATCTCTCTACTGCGTATGCCCACAGTGTGGACTGGTGGCTTGATGCTGAAACTTGCAAAAATAATCCCATGCAGAAAAATCTTGAAACTGCACTCATACATGACAGGACTAGGGATTTCCATGTGGTACTGGCAACACCAGCAAAGTCAGAAGAATAAAAAATGGAGTACCACCAGGCTCAGTCTTAGCACCAGCATTGTTTAACGTCTACATAAGCGACATGCCTCAAACAACTTCCACAAAACTGGGATATGCAGATGACTGGGCCTTAGCATACCAATCAAGAAACTGGGAAGATATAAAAACAACGCTTAGCAAAGACACCACAGCCATGAAAAGGTATTTTGACAGATGGTATTTAAAAATGAATACGACAAAAACAGTTGCAACTGCATTTCATCTTAACAACAGGGAATCAAAACGAGAACTGATGATCAAGATTGATGACACAACACTACCAACTGACATGCCCAGTGACAAGCCTATCAGGAGGCTACGAGACAGCCTATAAGGCAGGAAAAGAATTTGAAGAATGGTTTAAAAAGATTCAAAATAGAGGTGTAGCCATTCGATACTACTACTACCAACTGATCAAAATCCAAATATACCTCGGGTGACACTGGATAGACGGCTGACCTATAGAACCCATCTTGAGGGTACAGCAAGAAAGATAGGGAAACGCATTGGTAAAGTCTATAAAACTCCGGCATTTTGTAGAGGTAGTGTTTTAGGTGGGTTGAACCTGAGTCGAAGAGACAATCATTGGAATGGTGACACCCCTCTTCCCCAGATTCAAAGCTGAGAAATCAGCTGTGAAAATTATGCCAACAGTGGTTTGGGACATTAGAGGTGTATTCCTCGTTGATTTCCTACCACAAGGAGTCACTGTCAACTGAAAGCACTGAATACGTCGAGTTAGACCGGCTTTGGAGATGGAACGAGTATTGATTCTTTCTTCATGAAAATGCCCTTCCACACACAAGTGCCAGAAAAAGGGAGGTAATCGCATCATCTGGACGGACAACGCTGTCTCACTCTACTTATTAATTCACCAGACTTGACACTTTCGGACTTGCATCTTTTTGGTCCACTGAAGGGGGCAATGAGTGGGACATCGCTTTGAAGATGGCGAAGAATCCAAGACAGTTGTGAAAAATTGGCTCAAAGTTCAGTCAACTCAGTTTTACGAGGACAAGATACATGACTTTACAAAAGGTGGGACTGTGACTATTGCGAGAGGCGGAGACTATGTTGAGAAGTAGCATTCTTACTCGGCTAATTACTTACCTACTATCCAGCGTCGTCCTCATTGACGTTGGCTGTCCGCAATCTGCGATGACAAAAGTCTGCCCATTCCCTTCGGTCTGTTGACGGTATCATATAACTTCCCTTTCCCTTCATCTCTGTCCATTCTAGGATGTTTTTAAAAATATATAACTAGGCCTAGGTCTTCCGCGTCTTCGTTTGCTTTTCCGTTTTCCCCTGTACCACATCTTTCATTAGGGTGCATGGGTTTCGGCATATAAGACCGAAAATACTGTTTTCTCCTTTTTATTACATTTAATAGCTTTGACATGACTTCCAGCTCTTCCAGTATGCTGTTATTTGTTCTTCTTTTTCCTCCAGCTTATCTCATCATCCTTCTGTAAAATCACATTTCAGCAGAGCTTATACGTTTCATGTCTTTGTTCTTAAGGGTCCATCCTTCTGTGCTGTATGTCATCACTGTCCACATCAATACTTTTATAATTTTATTTTCAGATTTTGTCCTACGGATTTGTCTTTCTAGATATTATTTAGAGAGGTCATTCTTTTCTTCGCCATTGCAATTCGGTTATTTATTACCATCGAGCAATCGCCATTTATTTGCGTTTTAGTGGATCCCAAATATTTAAAATGGGACACACCTTCAATCTCTTCGTTTTTAATGAGTATGGCATGATCTTTAACTTCTCCGATTTGCATGTATTTTTCCTTTTTTGGGTTTTAGTTTGAGGCCTTTAAGCTCACCTGCGTTGTTTAGATCATTAATGGATGTTGTTCCTTCTGTGTGGCTGTTAGCAAGGATTGTGTCATCTCATATCTGAGATTTGATATTTTTTGAACTCCTATTTTAATTCCAATACTTTCAGCAGCTGCTTCTCTTATTATTTGTTCGGTGTATATGCTGAATATGTGTGGTGACAGGATGCAGCCTTGTCTCACACCTGCATCTATTGTGAAGCATTCGGTGTGTTTGTCGTTCCAGCGAATTCTAAGTTTCTGGTTTGTGTATAAAGATTGTATGAGGGCTAAAGGTGTGATGGGAAACCCATGTCGTGTAGGGTCTGAAAAAGTTGTTCATGTTCAACACTGTCAAACGCTTTGCTGTGATCTATGAAGATGATGTATGCCTCTTTGTGAATTTCATTTAGTTTTTCTATGATGACTTGAAGTGCGCAGAGCATGCCTCCGGTACCTCTTCCTAGTCTGAAACCTGCTTGTTCCTCTGCTAGTGTAGTTTCTATTTTAACTTTCAATCTTTCTAGGATGACATAGAGCATAATTTTACTAGCATGACTAATGAACGCTATGGTTCTGTAATTGCTGCACTCCTTTGTGTCTCCTGATTTATGTAGCATTACAATTTCTTGTTGTTTCCATTCCTCTGGCCATTGACATGCCTCCCAGATCTTCAGCATAGTGACTGTAGGATCTTCACCGCATGTACTCCATTCGCTTTTATAAGTTCTGCTGGGATGCTATCCTCTCCTGGAGATTTACCATTCTTTAGTCTCGATAAAGCCTTTTCTATTTCGTGTATGATTGGTGCCGGCTCTTTTGGTTCTATGTTGTTTTGAAAAATTCTTTCCTTCACCTGTTTGCGATTTGAAGAATTCTTCCGTACTCCTTCCATCGCATCATGATTTGTTCAGGATCTGTTAGGGTCTGTCTTTGAGAGTCTTTTATTGCCAATTAGTTAGGCTTGAACTATTTTTGCTTCAGTGTATTGATTTTAGCATACATTTCATTCGACATTTTGCAACAATCAAATAGATTTATGTTACGACATTCTTTTTTTAGCCAGGCTTGTTTATCTTCTTTGACATGTCTTTTCAGATTTTTGGATTCTTCCATAAGTCCTTTAATTCTGGCTTCTCTTTTACTGTTAGTCAGATTGATATTCCTCGCGTATCCATGGTTTTGTCTTTTTCTTTCGTTTTCATCCAAAGATAGATTCTGCTGTTTCGCGATAATATATATATATATATATATATAATATATATATAATATATATATATATATATATATTATATACATATATATATATATATATATATATATATATATATATATATATATATATATATATATATATATATATATATATTATTCTCATATCTATCCACAGATCTTGTGGTGTTTTTTATTCAGCTTGGATGTCACAGAGGGCCTCAAATCGGTTTTCTGTTTCGCCAACAAAACTGGCTTATTATTATGCTTCTGGGTCTTTTAGGTTATCTGTGTCATATCGGATAACCTGTGCTTCTGCTTTTCTCTGTCTAAAACCTTTCATCTTAAATTTTGCTGTCAGAAGGATATAGTCGGTGTCACAGTCTGCACCTGGTTTTGTTGTGCAATCAAAAAAAAATTGTAAACCACATTTTACTGGTTAGAATGTAGTCTATCGGGTTCTCTGTGAGTCCATCCGGTGAGGTCCATGTGTATTTCCTTATAGCGTGTCGTTTGAACTCGGCTAATGCCAAGCTTTACTTTGAAGTATAATTCGTGATATTGATTCAATTTGTTTTAAAGCAATAAGCAGAGTCACATTACGTTTATACTCACCCTCGTATCATTGTGGTCAATTAACTTTTTGGATGTTACCGGAGGAACTTTAAGATCTTTATTGTCACTTGTTGTCTTTTTTATTCTCTTTCATGAAAAGACGAGAAACTCAGTTTTGGTCCCAAGTTACATTGCTTTGTTTTGCGATTCGCTCTACAATAATCTGAGAGAGATTCGAAGAATCTAAGCCAGTTGCTCTTTCGTTTCTTATGATGCTCAAACAAACATTTTCTGGTAGTTTTATAGGTAGCTTTTTGTGCATTATTTAATTGGGTAATAAGCTGCCCACCCCCTTCTATTGCATTGGATTGGCAACAGATTATTGATATTTTAGGTAACGAGTAAAAAGCCCGCACTTTCACGGGGAAAGTACTATTTTCATTCGATATTGTACTCACATTACACTCATATTTAATGAGGGCAGATTGGTAAACAACGTTGTGTGTGTAATTGGTACATCCTCTGTTGTTTTTTTCTGTGTGGCCCACCATGAAGTGTAAGCCACTATAGACTCTGACCAAGGCTAACGTCTGCCTCTATCTCTTCCATCTATCTATATTCCTCACTTCCATTTTTACTTTACTTCTCTTTGAAGACTTGAATTCTTAACATAATACGTTGCGAAAGTAAATACAAAGACATTAGTGCACTCTTTTATAGAACCCCCCCCCCCCCCACAACCCACACCCAAACACACAGAAACATAATTAATTAATGCAGTTGCATATTACACAATGCCGGGATTACAGTGATCCATTTGATGTGTAGCTGCGTGTAGGCCGTCAAAGCAATGGCCTACACACTCGGCTGTGGCGAGCGGGCGACACTGACCCTTGACACAGCAACATACAGTTGTCCGTGTGTGTCTACTTTTGGTTTGTTTGGGCGAGAAGCTAGACAGATACAATTGACAGTTTGCCGATAACGTGTAACTAAATATTTCCCAGGGCAATAATTATCACATCATGGCATAAAAACGACAGCAATATTATCAGTAATATTAGTTGATGTTGTTAATCGGTGAAACTTATTTAAAATTTGTGTAAATCCGAATACCGTAATGTGATCAAATGAATAATATCATTATGAATGCCACAATTTGCTCAAAAAAGCCAATCGGACAGCTCTCGCTCTGGAATTTCTGTACGACTTGTTTATACCGGACAGATAGAGTTGAGGGTGTGGCCATAAGTTAAACCTGGGTATTATCCACCCGAAACCATCACATTGAAAGCTTCAAAGGGGCAATAATAATACTTGATGTCATAAATAGATGAAAACTGTTGAAAACTTAGTGTAGATCTGAAATCCTCAAAGTAATTAAGCGAATACATTATTTAGAATGCAACGATTTGCGTAAAAACGCCAAACTGACAACTTTTTACAGTGCCGAAATTGGTTGTTTTTGAGAGTGTTAGTGTCGTCGGTACATATTTCATGATAACTGTTTGACTCAACGAACTTTCAAATTGACTTTAAATTATAAAAGGAAATCAAGTTACCTGTTTATCTATCTTTAAAAAATACATTTCTAATTTTCAAATCTTTCAGTAGAGTTGTGCGCCGTATATATATATTTTTTTTATTGACTCAAATAGCAGAAAGAATAAGCCATCATTTAAAGTCATAAGAATGTATCTTATTTTTTGCTTAAGACGTTGATACGTGGAGTTTTACATTACTTAATTTTCGACATGTTCTGCAAATGATTTAATAAAAATCGTTAATCCTGTGTGTGTCGTCTTTTGCTTCAATTTTGTTGAACTGGTGGAAAGCCATCTTGCAGACATCTAGGAAAAACTTGCAGACGGCCTTTTACTGGCGCCATAGGTAGTTTCCATCTCGATTTCATGTTTGTCCTGAAGAGAACTCCACCCTCTAATGACGTAATTGGAGTGCAATCATATAAAAATAATGAACTATGAAGATACAACAGCATCCTAGCAAGAAAGCAAATAAATAGGAAAAGGTTGTAGTAATTTCATTTTTTACACTCACTTCAGTAAACAAATTGTTGCCTCAATTTTGCGGCTATAGATACCATTTTTGGGGGCTTTAATCCTAAGAACAATTTTAACACATGCGATTGGGAAGAAAAAAATGCAGTGTCGTCAGATGTCGCGATGCAATTCCTTCATAAGTTAGTCAAAATATTGTGATAATTAATCACAAACAATGAAGCTGACTGATTTCGCTACTTGCCATGTACATATCATGTATATAAATTGGTAATCTGCTCTTATGAGATGCCTAGTTTTTATTTATCTAGTGTTTTTGTTGTGAGAGCCCCAGTGTGTCACTCTATTGGTTTTAGACCACAGAGATTTCAACAAATGAGACTATATGAACCAAAGACTCTAAAGGATGGAGCGATGCGGGATATTTTAAACCAACTTCTTTACAATTTATGATTCCCCCATTGATAAGCATTAACCAATCAGAATATTTCCTGTCATTTACCCCGTTCCGTCCCCTTGACTATTTATTTCCAGTCGACGAAAATGCCTGAGCTACTCGTAGTACAATTTCAAAACTGAATAATGACAAAAATACCCAGACAAGAGTGGCTGCAGTAACACCTGACCAAGTAGCACATCAGCTTCTACTGAATGGGAAACCAGCCAAGAAAGCACGAGGCCAACTAAAATCCCTGAAACGTGAAATGGACAAAGCCCTCAAGGATAGTGAAGATCATCTTGACTCTTTTACCCTGGAGGAGCTACTAGAGGCCTTGTCCCATCTGAAGGCAGGAAAAGCATCTGGACTGGATGGAATCACAACTGAGATGATTCAACACTTTGGCCCGAGAACGCTATCCTGGCTATTGGACCTCTTCAATGTATGCGCAAGGACAAACAGGCTGCCAAGTGCATGGAGGAAAGCAAGAGTAGTCGCCCTACTGAAACCGGGGAAAGATCCAAAATCCAAGAAAAGCTATCGCCCGATCTCCCTCCTGTGCATCACATACAAGCTATTTGAGCGAATGGTTATGTCCCGCATGTCACCCAGTCTAGACGAACAACTGTCTCCAGACCAGGCTGGATTCCGACCAGGACGGTCAACATGTGGTCAACTTCTTAACCTTACACAATTCATAGAAGATGGGTTTGAGACAAAACAGGTCACTGGCACAGTCTTCGTCGACCTCACTGCAGCCTATGACACAGTGAATCACAAGATCCTACTCCTCAAAGTGGCTAAAATGATAAAGAATAAGAAAATTGTAAATATCATCCAGTCACTTCTCGAAAACAGGCGCTTCTTTGTTGAAATGGATGGCCGGAAGAGCAGGTGGCGCACCCAGAAGAATGGTCTTCCCCAAGGATCAGTGCTGGCTCCAACACTTTTCAACATATATACAAATGATCAGCCTGAGTTCCCAAATATCCGCCGATTCATATATGCTGATGACCTATGCCTCGCAACACAGGATGCGTCCTTCCAACCAATCGAGAGCAGACTGACAAATGCCCTAGACATCCTCACAAAGTACTACACTAAAAAACTCGCTGAATGCCAACCCAGGGAAAACACAAGTGTGTGCATTTCACCTCAACAACCACCAAGCCCACACAAAACTTAACATCAAGTGGAATGGCCAGACATTAGAGTACAACTACCACCCAGTGTACCTCGGAGTGACGCTTGATCGGACTCTGTCCTTCAGAGAACACGTGAGGAAGACCAAGGCAAAAGTGTCCACGCGTAATGCCCTCCTTGGAAAGCTGGCAAACATGAACTGGGGAACTGACCCTAAAA
The DNA here is from genome assembly GCF_034508935.2 of Berghia stephanieae. Lineage (NCBI taxonomy): Eukaryota > Metazoa > Mollusca > Gastropoda > Nudibranchia > Aeolidiidae > Berghia > Berghia stephanieae. The sequence continues at coordinate 8,111 of NW_027623129.1, forward strand.
CTCTAAGGACCACAGCATTGGCCCTCAGCTACTCAACTGCGGAGTACTGCTCAGCTGTATGGGCCCGATCGTGCCATGCCTCCAAGCTAGACCCCGAGCTCAACAACGCCTGCCGGATCGTAACGGGCCAGCTGAGAGCAACACCATTACCACTGGTCTACCGTGCAGCAGGAATAGCCCCACCACACATCCGGAGGGAAACTCATGCCCAAATACAAAAATACAAACAGGAAATGGACCAGAGACACCCCCTTCATAACCACAATTGTCCCAAAAGCAGGCTCAAATCAAGGAATAGCTTCCTCACAGTAGAGAGCCTTCACCCAGATCACTCAGCATTCTTCCGCCTGGACAAATGGGTAGAATGGGACAAGACAGCAAACGATGCCCTCCAGCCCCCAACAGAAAAGCTCCCAGCAGGCACAGACCTTAAGAGAAAAGACTGGGTGGCGTTGAACAGAGCTAGAGCAAAGGTGGGAAACACCGCCACCAACCTCTTTAAATGGAAAATCTCACCGGGCACTGAATGCCCATGCGGTCACCCCAGACAGACCATGGACCACATCCTGTCCGAATGCTCACTGGGACCTCACTGCACCAATGCTGACCTGAGGGAATGCAACCAGACTGCCCGGGACTGGCTGACTCACTGGCGCGACAAGATATGATGATGAGTACACGACAAACACACAAATAGGTTAATCCCAGTAAATGAGTACTTCTCACAAAATGTTGACACACTGATGAAGGAATTGCACTGCAAGACACTCAATCATCTGTTTTTAAAATTATGAGTAATGCTCAGGATCTGTTGGTTGTTTGCTTCGGGCGGTAGGCAAGTACTTAAGGTGGCTATGGGATTATCTCGCCATGGAAGGTTGGTACCCCGGTTGAAGAAAGGGATTTTATTCGGGCGACCATTGTCTATATTTGTATGTACATATACACTTGTGAGCTTCTGCAAAATGATTTGTGTTTATCAGGTCTAGTAACGATGTGTCTAGGTCCCTACTTCAGCAATATCCCAATCGTGACAAGCCTAGAAACTTCATGTCGAAGTAATTTTGAACTATGACATGACTTGGTGTCCTTTTGCCTGTCACCCAAATGAAAGGGGTGCCTATACTTGTTTACATCGTATTATTAAGGAGTAGGTAAATGGCAAAATGTTTAAGATATCGAAAATGGTGTAAGGTACACAAGTCGGGGACATTCTCTTGCTTTAATATTAATGTTGTCATAACTTCACAGGGCTTTGTTATGACTGGCGAAATTGGTCGTGACTTCGTCGTACAGCTCTCAACGGTCGACAAAATTTGTTTCAATGACTTTGTTGCCTAGAATTATTTTCCCCACTTCCTAAAGTATATTTTGAAAGGCGCCATTTGTTTTCTTTAAAAACGTATGGATCTGCGTTATTTAGTCTGTCTTGTTGAACAGTTGTAGAAAAGATTGATTTAATCAAGGCCTGATACAGTTTTACGTTCTTATCTAACAAAACTTTTGTTTCCAATTCTGACAGTGCTAAACTGACGTAAAAGTATGGTTGTATTATATTCTCTCTAATTGGGAAAAGGTTTAAAGAATGGGGAAAACGAATAAGAGGAGTATTGATCACCATAATTATTAGAGTAAGTCCTCCTCGGTAATTTGTGGTTAGGATCGGTCCAGGTCTCCCGGGACGACTGGTTGAATGAAGGGTTGGATTATATATGAATTAGTCCAATCCAGGCAGGGTAAGATTGTGGAAAATAACAGCACAATATCAAAAGCTTGACAAAATGACAAACTTTTGTGTCCAAAGTTGGAAATAAATTTCTCAGAGGGACTGTTGCCAATTTAAAAAAAGTATAGATACCTATTATATATGTTTATTGTCAAAATGGATGTATCAGGAACGGTTGCTTATTTTCCCACTAGTTTGATCCATGTATTTATTATTATTATTATTATTATTATTATTATTATTATTATTATTATTATTATTATTATTATTATTATTATTATCATCATCATCATTATTATTATTATTATTATTATTATTATTATTATTATTATTATTATTATTGTTATTATTATTATTATTATTATTATTATTATTATTATTATTATTATTATTATTATTATTATTATTAATATCATCACCATCATCATCACCATCATCATCATCATCATCATCTTCATTATTATTATTATTATATTTTTATTATTATTATTATTATTATTATTTTTTATATTTTATTATTATTATTATTATTATTATTATTATTATTATTTATATTATTATTTTTATTATTATTATTATTATTATTAGTATTATTATTATTATTATTATATTATTATTATTATTATTTATTATTCTTATTGTTATTATTATTATTATATTATTATTATTATTTTTATTATTATTATTATTATTATTATTATTATTATTATTATTATTATTATTATTATTATTATTATTATTATTACTTTCTCGTCGATTGGATAGGCACACTTTGACAAAGAATGTAAAGTGGTTGACTGATTATTAAAATGTGACAGCTAGTATAAATAATTATTCTGATTCCTAAAAAGCTGCTATTACGATACCACTTT
>NW_027623130.1:0-10705 GCF_034508935.2 Berghia stephanieae
ATAAATGAAACTGATAATTTTCGACTTTTATTGGGGATAATGCTAAACGATGGGGGAAACTAATCTTCCATTTTTTTCTCTCATAACTTTAATTTTAAGTTGCAAGGCTGCACGACTCGTTAAGTCGATTTTTCTATTTTATTTTAGATTTTCCATCCATGAGATAAATTAAAACGTAAATTCCCTTAGATTTGTGTGAATTTGAATTTTAAAAATATTAAAAAAATGAGAAGCGAATGAGAATTTTTAGGGGAAATAAAATGGGAAAAAAAACGAAGTTAGGGAGTTTTGGGAAACCGGTCTTCGATTCAATTCTCAGCAATAACAAAAAAGTTGACTTTTATGTAGCAAAATTTTAAACCACTAAATGTGCTCAAAGATGATGATAACGACCTGGCCAACAGCAGCATTTAACATGTAGGATGGGACATGACGCCTGTTAGGCGATATTACAATTTTTTCGGACAGAGACAAACGCTGTTAACGACCAGGTACACACCTAAGTCCGGTGAGAGAATGTGAGTAAAGAGCCTTCTCCAAGGACTCAACTATGCACCGAGCGAGGCTCAAACCCGGGGACCTTCCGATCAGAAAGCGAGTGTCATACAGTTTCATTCTAAATAATACATGTTATGCTGCGACGAGTCACAAAATATAGTTTTTTGTTTTGTTTTTTTTAACAAATCAGATAAACTACCGTATCAATAAATACCCTATTGCCCTATTATCATCTAGATCCTGGATCCAGTTAATTACAGTACTCTGAAAAAACACGTATTCAAAATTTGGCCAGAAAACTCGCCCTTTCAAGTATAAATTCGTTTAAAACCGACCCCAAATCTTAGCACACACACACACACAAAAAATACTCGTTCAAACCCGAGGCCCCAGGTTTGGGACTTTTTGCTAAGATGTAAACATTAAATCGATCGATATTTGAAGGGCGAGTTTTTCTGGCCAAATTTTTAAACATACGGTCTGTCTTTTCAGAGCACGATATTAATTTAACTGCTTAATGGTTTCGTGTTAGAGTGAGCTGGACGGGTAAATACGACATGTGCCATAAAATCCCGAGCACTTGATAGCGTGCTAAGCTGTTTCCATGGCAACTAAGCTTTTTATCAAACGCTGGATGCTATGAACTATTACTTAAATATTTGATTAACAGGTTTGGAAGGGAATGTTATCGCGGGACCATTCATCGATATCTGGTGTGCCCCGTGTACTATGCGAGCTATTTAAAGAAATGAGCTTTTTTATAAGGCAATATCCAATAACGTGCTCAAAGCGCTTTAAAAAAGGGTCCCTGACCAACGGCAACAAGTAACGTTAAAACCGAGACATGACGGCTTTTAGGCGATAATACACATTTTTTCTCCGACAGGGACAGCGCTGTTAACGGGCCCGGTACTCATTTTACACATGAGTAAAGGTTGAGAGAATGTAGCAAAGAGCCTTTTTCTAAGAACTCAACTATGCGTTTAGCGAGGCCGAACAAAGACCGTCCTATCCGACAGCGAGGTCATACCACTAGAACACATAGCCGCACATAGCTAGATGTCTAGGGGTATGACACTCGCCTTCAGATAGGGCGGTCAAGGGTTCGAGCCTCGCTCTGAGGGGTGCATTGTGAGTTCCTTGGAAAATCCTCTTACTCAAATTTTCTCACCGCACTCGGGGTTTTAAAAAATGGGGTACCCTGTCTTCTGTTAACAGCGTTGGGCTCTGTCGAAAATAATATTACCACCCGCCTAACAACCGTTATTCCCGTCACACATGTTTAAGCGTTGCTGTTGGCAGGACCCATTGTATAGCGCTTTGAGCACGATAGTGAATATTGCCTATTAAAGCTCCAGGGTTTTTTTTTTTGTTTTTTGATACAAATTTTTGTTGCTCTGAAGTTTAGCTTTGTTGAGTATCAAGTTTTTTTTTTTTTTTTTTTGTTGTTTTTTTTTGTTTGTTTGTTTGTTGGGGTTGTTCTTTGTGGGGGTTTAAAGAAATATTTATAACGTGACATTTAAAAGACGCAAAAAATCAATCAATATATTGCCACCAAAGCGCTTTCCAAATAAATAGTGAAGGTGAAAAAGATACAGTAAAATCCCTCTATTTTTTAAAGGAAAATCGTTGTTACTGACTGGATAGAAACTCATTTAAATTGTGAGAAATTGAGTAAAGACCGATTACGACCTCTGAACTTTTCCCTAGCGTATAGAGAACGATTGGAAATAAAGGGAAAAAATGACGCGATAAATAATAGCTAGATAGATAGGTAGGGAGATAGGTATAAATTTTTAGAATCAGCGTGGGTGCGCAACTGGATCGCGGGTTGACGGGGGTAGAAACAATAACAAACCCACATGGTTGCCATTACCTCCACCATCATCCGCTCACGGTTTTGGAAAGCACTTCATTACAGCACTTTTTGAGTTTTTGTTTTGAACTTTTCATTATTATTCTTTTAAATTACCCAATTAAAAAAACATACAAACAAAAACAAAAGACCAGTCACTAACAATCCCCGTTAGGTGAAACAGTAACAGGGAAAGGTGACATGAAACACTGGGATGGGAATGTCGAACCCAGTAGTCTTTTCGCAACTCACTCGCGTACTCATTAATCAGTCAATTTAAATTCTTTTAGCTTGCCTATTCTTCAAGTTTATTTATATTCACTTTTTCTATTTAAAAAGGGTAATCCAAACAACCAAAAAACATTTTATAATAAGCCGATTTAAACTTCCTCACTTCCCCACAACTTTTTTTGGGGTGTTTTTTTTTAACAAAACCGTTTTGACCAAAAAAAGCTTCGACCAAGGACGAGCCCTGTTGCCATTTTGCTAAGTTTTACAGAGACGGGTTGCCACTTGCTGTTCTTGAAAATAGTAGAAATACAAAACCCTTGTGCATGAGAATGAGAGAGAGAGAATTTTGAACAAAAAACGAATACTCCCCTCTCTTACCCCCTCTCTCTCTCTCTTCCTCTTCTCTCTCTCCCCCCGTCCCCCCCCCCCCTTTCCTTCCTCTCTCTCCCTCCCCTCTCTCTCTCTCCCTCCCCTCTCTCTTTTTTTTCCTATTTATCGCCACTGTTTGAAAACTTCTTCACCGGGCTCATTTGTATTTTGTAATACGGGTGTAAGGAAAAAATTTTGAAAAATTTATTATAATTTATAAAATGCAAAATTTGCAAATAAACCGATAGACTAGATAAAAATTCGATTCAAAAAAGTGGAAAAAAAAAAAGAAAATTTTTCGAATACCCTCCAGACAAAAGCGTCTGTTTTATTTAAATGCAGAATTTTTGCAAAAAGGGATAAAATAAATTAATTCGATTCAAAAGGGGGAACACAAAAGCAGAATTTCGAAGCCCCCCGACATAAGTGTTATGGTCTTATTTATAAAATCTAGAAACTTTGAAAAAAAACGGACAAATAGAATTCATCGTTTTCGAAAAGGGGAACACAAAAGCAGAATTTCGAATGCCCGGTCCAACAAAGCGTATGGCTTATTTAAAAGTGCAGAAATTTTTAAAAAAAAGGGGATAAGATAAAATTTTCATTCGATTCGAAAAGTGGAACAAAAAAGCAGAATCTGCCAATCCCCCGGGCCCAACAAAGCTTAGGGTTTTATTTAAAAAGGTTGGAAAAAAGGGAAAAAACCCTTTGAAAAAAATAAACGGAAAACAAGGGGTAAATGGGATTCTTTTTTTTCAAAAATTTTTGGGAAAAAAGTTTTGGAAAAAGGGAAACACAAAAGCAAATCTCGAATGCCGTCCAACAAAAGCTATGTATTTTTTAAAAAGTGCAAAAATTTTGCAAAAAACGGAAATAGACTAATGTTATTTCGATCGAAAATGGAACACAAAAGGAAAATTTGCAATACCCAGCCCAGACAAACTCATAGTCATTTAAAAAGTACAAATCTTTGCAAAAGACGGATAAAAAATTTAATTCGTTGAAAAGTGGAACCAAAGCAGAATTGCGAAGCCCAGTTCAGACAAAAGCTTTTAGGGTCTTATTTATAAAGGCAGAATTTTTCAAATAGACGGATAAAAAAGATTAATCGTTTCGAAAAGTGGAAAAAAAAGCAAATTTGGAACCCGGGTCCAGACATAAGCCTAGGTCTTATTTATAAAGTGCAGAAACTTTGAAAATAAAGGGAAAAAAACAGATTAATTCTAATCGAACAGTGAACAAAGGCAAAAATTTTGCGACAACCGTCCGACATAACTTTAGGCTTATTTAAAAATCTAAAAACTTTGCAAAAAAAGGGATAAAATAAGATAATTCGATTCGAAAAGTGGAACAAAAAGCAAAAATTTGCGAATGCCCGTCCAGACAAAGCGCAATGGTCTTTATTTATAAAGTCAAAATTTTGCAAAAAAACAAAAAAAAAGAGATTAATTCTAATCGAACAGGGGAACAAAAAGGCAGTTTTTGCAAACAACCGTCCAACATAACTTTATGGCTTATTTATAAAGTGCAAAAATTTGCAAAAAACGGATAAGATAGAATTAATTCGTTTGGGAAATTGGGAACACAACGCAAAATTTGTGAATACCCGGGTCCGGGCATAAGCTTAGGTCTGTTTAAATAAAACAATGCCATTAAAAAAAAATATAGGGTCAATGGAAATTTAAACTAAATATCGGGTTTCAAATAGAAACTTATCTGTGAATTTTTTTTTTATAATTAGCTTTTTTATTCTCCATCATTAGGTTTAGTGAAAAGTTTTATAATTGAAATACAAACTTTATCCCCTTTTATCAATTTTTGCAATAAAGGAGAGTGTGAGTAACCGAGAAAAGGGGAATTTATTTAAAGTGATATTTATCATGCTTTTCATTTTTTGTATTGAATTCTAGAATGGTTTCTTTATAGTTCTCATTGATTGATTCAGTTGTCAGTTTTTAGGACACCGTTTCCCAAATGCGGCCACAATTTAAAATGTGAGGGCCCACAAGCCCTTTAAACGCGAGTGGGGTATTTTTTTTTGCAAGTAATGCAGGGTTTTAAATAGGATATCTGTCTCTATTAAAATCTTTTCCTTTTTTGGTTTTGGATTAAATTCATTTTCTGGGTTTTTGGATATTTAATTTTCATGGATTGTGATTGGTTTTTTCAATACTATAATTAAGAAAAAGCCCAAATAGAATTTTTTTTCATTTTTTCTTTATTTTTTTTTTTTTTTGGGGGGGGGGGGTTTTGTTTTTTTGAAGCTTTATTATAAGAAATTTGTACATTGCCTTATACACCAAAGACTATACCTTTCAACTGCTTATTATTATTATTATTATTATTATTATTTTATTATTTTTTATTAAATTTAATAAAAAAAATAAAAAAATTAATAAAATAATAAAAAAATAATAAAAAAATAATAATAATAATAAAAATTTTAAATAATAATAATAATAATAATAATAATAATAATAATAAAAAAATGATTAATAAAAAGTGCTTTGATAAACCCCAATCATGGTTGCCCAAAAAAACTGGCGCTAGAACCCGACTACCTGTCAAAACAAATGTTTTTGTACGTTTCATACAAACTACACTTCAATACGGGGGCAGAAAATATACTTTTTGGGGTTTTTATGAAATTAAAACAGTACCCCCACATTGTTTCTTTAAATGTTATTTGTGGTTGCTTTTTGCTTTGAAACTTACCATTATATTGTGTTACATTGTTTTTCAAAATATTTCTGGGACTTTATCATGTGTATCAACGACCCCCCGGTCAATTTGTGTTTTTTATTATTTTATTATTAATTTTGGGTTGACACTTTCTAGTGAATTTGACAGGGTTTGAGGTAATTAAACATTAAGGTTTTTAAACTTTTTACGGCGTTTTTTAAATGTCTTCTGCATTTATTGCGAGCACCCCAATTTCTGTTACATTTTTAAAGATACTGATTTTCTCTTGCCTCCCCTTTTAATTCGCGGGCTTTTTCAAACGAGGCGTGGAGTGGGTAATATGAAGGTAATAGATGGATAAAATCTCGATATATTGAAAGAAGAAACAAGAGAGAGTGTGAGGGAAGAGAAAAGAGGGGAGGGGGAAAGAAGGGGGGGGGGGGGGGAGAAAAGAGAGATTGGAAGAGAGAGGGAGAGAAAGACAGAGGGGGAGAGAGGGGGGAAGAGAAAGAGAAGTGGTGAAAGAGAGAAGGGAGAGAGGAAAAAGAAGATGGGCAGAGAGAGAGAGAGAGAGAGAGAGAGAGAAAAGGAGAAGAGAGAGAGAGAAGAGTGCAATGAAATTGATTTTTTCCCCAATTAAATTTTTAAATGGGCCCAAAACAAACACATTAACCTTTATGTTTTTTTTTTTTTTTGTTTGTTTGCTTGTTTTTCATACTTTGATTTTAAAAGATGTTGTTTTTTATTCATTTATTTTTTGGTTTTTAGTGTGGGTCGGGTTGTATGTGTATGCCGCGCGGTTTTTTAAGAAAAAACAAAAAAACGAAGCAAATGAAGGAAGGAGAAGAGGGGGAGTAGTGGTTGTGGGGGGGAGGAAAGGGGGGCGGGGTGGTGGTGTGTGTTGGTGTTAAAGGTGTGTGGTGTGAGGGGGGGTGGGGGGGAAGGACTGGTAGGGGGAAAAAAAAATTTCGTTCATTCTTTGTGTTTCATTTTTAATTTTTTTTTTTTTTTTTTTTTTTAAGGGTTTTACGGCGCTTGTAACACATTAAGGGCATACACGCCAGTAAAAAGGGAAAAAATGGGAAGTAAAAAGTTCTAAAATTTCAAAAAGCACCAAAAAAAGTGAAAACAAAGGGGAATGGTTTTAAATAAGAAACAGTGTAGATTCCAAAAAGCACTATCAAATCTTTTTCAGATCACTAAAAGTCTCATCCAACACAAGCACACGTCCCCCTGAGAGGGGCACATTTAAGTTTTTCAATCATATATATAACAAAAGAAAGCATAAACGTGCATAAAAAGAGATGAATTACAAGGGAAAAAAAAAAACATCCCCAAAGCAAAACAACATTCGACTTTTTCCCTCCAGCCAGGGCATCCCAGGCCGGACAAAAACCAAATAATCTAATTCCAAAACAAAGACAGAAAGCATTTGGAAAACCGATATAAAGGGGGGAGAAAACCATATGTACCCCCCCCCACATGGGGGTTAGTTTTCATTCATCATGTTTTTTTTTTTAAAGGGGAATCGAAACGTAACAGTATCTTCTTCGTCAAATAGAATTTTTAAACTTGCAATTCAAATTTTTATCTTAATTTTTTATGACGGGAAATTTTTTTTTTAGATATATGCCTTGGGGAAGAAGCTCACAAAATTGCCACCGAATAAAACAAACCCAAAACCAAAAAAAAGGTAACTTTTATTTTATTTTTAAACAGGGTTTAAACATTTATAAAAAATATCATAAACGCGGATGCAAAAAAAAAAAAAACAAAAAAAAAAAAAAAAAAATAACAAACACCCGGGGGAAGTCACTTCAACCTCTTTAATAAACCCGGTAGGGGGGCCAGTGTGGGGGGGCACGATTCGTCTCGCTCTTTTAAGACAATCAACAAAAGTTTTGTAAAATACTCTAAATATGGCGCTAAAAGGCAATAACAAATACCTAATCAATAGGACCATCGTTAACTATAGATGAATGCCTTCCAAGGAGTTTACAACATTGCCATCCGGAATATAACGGACCAAAACCAAACCGTGTAACCATGAACTTTATAGTCTGGTTAAAAACATTTTAGTAACAACCAAAGGCGGTGGCAAAAACAAAACAAATCCTGAGTGACGTCATTCGAACTATCATAGCCTGGCACTGACCAAAAAAAGACGTCAAAAGCCTGTCTTTGCCACAAAGGAAAAAAAATCGAGAGTTGTATTTAATAGTCCGGGGGTTTTTTGTCAGGCCATTAACGAGGGTACAAGACATAACTTCGTTTTTCTAAGATATATCGCTTGCTAAGAAACTCACCATTGCCTCCGGTATATAACGACCAAAACACAAAACTCTTGAACCATAACTGAATAATTAAATATTCATTTCATTAGAATTTTTTCAAAACTGGGGCAAAAAAAACAATACAAGCCCGAGTGAGGGCCTTTGATCTATCTAAGAAAAAGATAGTGACCTTCGGCCCCACCCAGAGAATTTAGTGAAACGACGATAATGGGGTATCTAAAAAAGAAAATCAAAAGCAAAATGACGTCATTTCGTTCCTTCATATAAAAAGAAAAAAAGTCTTATAAATTAGCATACCGGCCCATGGTCAAGTTGACCTGTGATTTTTCGATACCCCCTTATTCGAGGTGTAGTGTTTTTCAAAAGGCTTTTAACAAAACGGGTCGAACGAACCCAACCCCAAACCCGAACGATATAGCCTTCTCACGTGACCATGAACGAGATCTGAAAGAAGACCCAAACGGGAGCGCATCGATCTAGGTCACGTAAGAGGAAGCTGGGTTTCGTTGGCTTTTTTAGGAGGGCAATCAGTGTCCCTTCAATAGTATATAAATTTTGCACGTGGGGCCTCTAACAGAGAGAAAATTATAAATTTAACGGGCGAAGGGGGGAGGGGGGAGGAGGGGGGGGGGGTTCCCCCCAAACATCGAGGGGGTTTTTGGGGTTTTGGGTTAACCCTGAACAAAACAAAAAGAAAAGGCCGCCGGATTTTGGGTGGTTTTTAAAGGTTGGGGGTGGAGGGGGGGGGGGGGGGGGGGGGGGGAGTGACAATCACAAGGGGTGTTAAATTTTAACCATTTAAAAAAAAGGGAAAAAATGACCAGGGAGTGTATTTTTTTTATATTTTTTTAGTTTTTTTGTGTTGTGTGGCGCGCGCTGTTGTGAAAGAGATTTCAAAAAATCCTTTTCCCGGGGGTTCCAAATGATACGATACGATAAAATTTTAAAACCACATTGTTGAATCAGCTTGCAAAAGGAAACATTTTTTCTTTTTTTTTCACAAAAAAGGTTTAGAAATAAAAAAAAAAATTTTATAGATTGATTTTTAAAAAAATATTGCCATTTTTTAAAAATTTAAAGAAGTTCTTTATTTTCCGTCGGTTTTTTTTGATTTATATCCATTTTCAATTCTCAATCGAGACACCTATGTACTCGTTGTTCAAAAGCTTTTGTTTTTTTTTTTTAAAAAATAAATAATATACGAAGTCCTCACAAAATAATTCCAGCTTTTGAATGGTGACGCAACTTTTACATAAAAGACCTTTCGTCGAGTCGGCAGGGTTTTTTGTTCAAAATCACTTTTACCCCCGTCAGGGAAAACTCTTTGATGATACAACACTCATCCCCTTTACCAAAAAGCCGCCTCCCAAAATAAAGAGAGGTCTCCAACTGTTCACAAGCAAATTTGTCAAACGACAATATGATTTGATAAAACTCAAGATCTCATATAATAAGGTAAGTTTTGGGGGACAAGGTATATCCCCCCACCCTCACGACAGAATTTCATTCTTAAAACATTTTTTAGCTCCCCCCCTTTCCCTTTCCCATTCCGGAGTGACGAATTAGACAGAGGGCCAGAAAAAACTGATCACGTACCGGGAATCGTTCTTCGACGTCCCCTTCGGGGACAACAAACTTGTATTAAAGAATGAAAGATGATAAAGGACAATGAAGCGATTGAAATCATCAAGCGGTGATGATTGGTCCCCAAAACTGTTAGCCAACCTGCAAATCATACGGAAAAAAATCGGAATAATTCGAAATTTTTTGGTTCAATTTTGAACTGCAAGCATTCAACGCCATTAAAAAATTTATAGATGCTGTGCGCTTTGTTTAGAAAAACACAACATTTCAAACCGAAAAATAAAAGAACCAACATACAAAACTATGTTAACCTTGACCGTTTTAAAGTCTGGTTGATGCAGGGTTTAGTAATTTTTTTAAAATTAAAAATAACCTAACGTCTCAACACGTTTACAAAAGGCACAACTAACCAACTTTAACAGTTTTTACAAACATGCGCCTGTTAGGCATATTACATTTTTTTTTTCCCGACAGATACAACCTGTTAAAGGGCAGGGCCCCATTTTACAATTTAGTCCCTGAAAAATGTAATAAAGACATTTTAAAAAACCACCCTTCGCGCCTCCAAGCGGACCGAACCCGACCTTTTTAAACAGAAGGGGGTAGTGTCAAACATACCCCACATACCGCACCTATATTTTTTCCTTTCTACTCCAAAAACCCATTGGGGCCCTTAAATGACACTTCAAAAAGACATTTTTAACCTTTGGTGCACCCGAAAAACCCCCAACCCCTCATTAAAACTTTCTGGAAAAATTTTTAAGTCAAAATGAAAAAGGAAAAGGAACCTTATTTTGTACCCTTTTTGTTTATTTTTTGTTTTTTTTAAGGTTTTTCGACGTTTGAACACATTTTGGTTATAGCCCATTTTTTAATCAAGTAAAAGTCGAATTGAACCAGGGAAAAGAAATGATTTAAATTTTTTTTTTTTAATGCTTCGAAAATCAACTGTAAAATTGATCTTTTAGAAGGGGGCAATACCACGGAAAGGAAAGCGCTATACTTTCGACATACGAATCACACAATTTTCCCCACGTCATTCGACTGCGAAGCTACTGCTACACACTACTGCAAATACTACTATACTACTACTACTATTTCAACTAACAACACTTATATCCACTAAACCTCTAAGCCTTACAGTAACAGTAACAACAGAAAAACCCCAACGCAGGACAACATACGCCTTTTA